>NW_009937063.1:0-18409 GCF_000696875.1 Nestor notabilis
GAACAATCACATGAACATCATCTAGCTGCTCGTACCTGACCTTGGGCTTGCAGCTGGCTTGTCTGTGGGAGCATTTGCTAGTTACAACATCAGTCCTCTTCAAAATAGTGTGAATGTGACCTTCATGCAAACAGCAATGAAGTACAGAGCAATGATGTCATGGTCCTTCTCCTCACAGTTCCATCCTTCTCATAGCATTGGCAAAAGTGTAGCCTGCAAGGCCACAACATTATATTCCATCCAATAGACCAGTAGCCCTATGTGAGCTAACAAAGAATTGAAATTCACCATTTAATGAAGGCCAATCTGATCCTAGGCTGCATCCTTAAGGGTATTACTAGTGGAGTTAGAGGTGTGATCTTCCCACTCAGCACTTGTCAGACCACACATGTAGTACTGTGTCCATTTCTGATGTCTACAATTCCATAAAGACATCAACAGAGTGGAGAGAGTCCAAAGGAGGATCACAAAGATGATCAGTGGACTGCAGAACCTGCCTTGTGAGGAAAGACTAAAGGAGTTACATCTTTTCTCCCTGGAGAACAGATGGCTCAGGGGAAGGCCTCATCACAGTTGTCCAGTAATTAAAGGTCACTACAAAGAAGCTAAAGGGTCTCTTCTCACAAAGAGCCACATGGAGATGACAAGGGGTAATGGGTGCAAGTTGCACCAGGAGAGGTTTCACCTTGGTGTAGGTAATAAATTCTTACAGTGACAACTATCATTGACTGGAACAAACTCCCCAGGGCAACCTCCCCAGGGAAATGAGTGGACTCTCAATCACTGCAGGTTTTCACAACGTGACTGGACAGTGTGCCAAGTAATTTCATATAGGCTTTTTTTCTTACGAAAGGCTGAGACAGGTATCTGTTGATGTCCCTTCCAACCTGGGTTGTTCAACAACTCTATGATTTTTGAGATTTTTCATAAAGAAGGCTGTGGCAAAAGAGATGCAGTGTCTAAATAACTAAAATGAAAATGAAGCTGATTGATATACTTCCATATAAAGATCTTTAAGTTTCTACTGGAGGTAGATCACATATCATCATTTTTCTTGTCTCAATACAACCTGTTTGCTGTTTCTAATACTGAACTTTGAACACTGATTTCTGTCATTTCTGATTCATTTTCCATCATCTCAGACATTTCCAGAGATCCTCTTCTTCCCATTGACTTCTCAGTCTTTTCAACCTTTTTCTCTTCTGTGTAACTGAACCTCCACTGTTTGATGGAGAAAGTATCCTCTGTGTCACCCTCCTTTTATTTAAAACACTGCTCAGATATCATCCTCTCAAGTTTGCCCTGATGGTAGGAGGAGGATAATTAGCTAGTTCTGATACACTTTCGAGGATTGCTTATCCTAACATCACAGATCATAGTACCTTCATGGAATATCACCTTCCCTTCCACCGCTCAGTGAAGTATCTTCTCTTTAACTGCAGATTATCTGTCACTGTAGCTTTTCCGGAAGTAATTTGAAATTTACTCTGAAAAAGAATGTCATCACCTTTACAAAAATGCAATTTCCAACATTCTGTACCAGAGGAAGTAACCACTTTTATTTCCATTAACTGAAGCAAAATCACAAGTATACCTACCAAACACTAAGAACAGAGGGACAGGACTTGGAGAAAGAAAAGCCAGGCATTGATTTAAAAAAATAAAAATAAAGTACATAAAATAAAATTAAATAACTCCCCACTACTTTCACCAGAGGCACTATCCTCGGTCTTACGCTCTAGCTCCATGGATTTTAACTTGCATCTCTCATAGCCCATGCAATGAACATTCTGAACTGCTTTTCATCTAAGAGGATGTATGCAAGTCCCTTGCTAGTTATGATCATTATCAACTTTCTTCCAGAGGTCAGTACAAGTTCCCACTTTTTGACTTAATCTCTCTGTACCAGCATGGAATTCTCTACTAGGGATGCCAGAGCAGATCTCCAAAACACGTTTCCTTACCAGGCACCACATTGCACCAGCCACAGTATGGCACACAAGTTGTCTGTAAGAAATACAAAATATCTCCTCGTTTTATTTTAATCTAACCTAATCCTTACTGATTTTTGTATGCAAAGTATGTTCTTACCGTTGCAATGGTCCAGTACTCAGCTGCATCTTAGCAGAAGGACAGCAATCAGAAGTTTTGCACTGGTAGATTAGAGCATCATCGTTTCTTTTCGGCTGGTGCTAACATTCCTGGGAGCTCTCATTTTACACAGAGGGCAGCAGAAATGCTGCCATGGCAGAGGCTGGGCATTCCCTGTCAGGCAGTTCATCAGGGTCCACAGGGCACACTGATCCCTCCAGCATGCCCTGATTGTACTGAGACCATGGCTGACAAACAGCACTTGCAAACTGAAAATCTCATGGGGAATATTTTTGAATAAAATAACACGGTGTATCAGATAGATAATCCAAAAAAGTAAGAAACTCAATTTGACTGGAAATGTTGGTATGTTTGTGCTATCTGTGAGGTTTTTAATGTAGTTTGTTACATAGTAGATATCTCTGCACATCTTTTTCACTGTTTGCTACATTTCCGACAGCTTCAATATTAACTTTGAAAGTGACAAAAACTATCACTGAAGAGTGATTACATTACATTAACTGCATCACTGGGACTAATTTGTTCCAATGTGAGAAAAGGTTCCAAAAGATAACCCAGATGGTTATATGTCTATATATTTATATGCCTATTATAAGTGTTTTATGAACAGAGGGCCTGTGTGAGATATTACATAAGAAACAGTAACAAAGTATAAGACAAGCACTAAAGGAAAACAAGCAGAAAACCTAAACAGTTTGTGCTGGTTTTTATTTCAGAAGGGAGTAAGTTTTCAGAAAGAAATCTATTTATAGAGAAAAACGTGAGAAACCCAGCTAACTTAGGGTCTTTCATTCAATACTTTAGGTTGTAGGAGAAAAAAATGCATTGAACACATCTGTTGCAGCAAATTTTTCATACCCAGGAATAGCTGAAAAAAACAAGCAAATGGATTGAATTGTTGTAGATTGACCTGCTGTTTAAATCATGATTAGTATGACAGGAATAAAATGTTCCATCTGTGATATTAGACTTCTAAAACTTCCCTAACTGTGGGGAAGTAGATCTGTCAGTATGACACCTACATAAGACAAACTGATAGAAACCACAATAGGAACAGAATTTGCAAGTGAAAACTATTTCTCACAATACATTTGACTTCAAGAGAATAAACAAGGACATGGACCTAGTCAATACAGTATGCTGAGATTCTGAAAAGTATACGCATGCTCCCACATGACATGAGCAAAAGTTGCTTTGACTGGAAAGAAATATTTACCTTGTGAATCAAAAGACAGGACATGTAATGTGGAAATAAATGCTTAGCTGAGGTGGGAAGCCATCAACAGAGTCCCACAGAGATGTGAGTTAGTTCATGTGCAGTTCAACATTTATGTATAAATGGACTGGGAAAAAAGACTTTAAAAAATGGCAAAATCATGGTAAGATCTGCTGTGACATTAAAATGACACAAAATGTCATGACACAGAATAAATGGATGATTTTCTAACAGGTTAGCTGAAATATAAGTTGGTGGTATTTAACATTTAAAAACTGATCATTTCTCTACATCCCTAAAACCTGTTTATTGATAAAAAAGGTCTCAGTATGTTTATGATGGTTCTCTGAACTGTCATCCCAAAAGCAGATTGACAACACAGATGGAAATTTTTTTTTATGTTTTTATGGAAGACACTGATGACAGATTAGAATGTGTCATTATGTCATGGTATAAATTCTCCATGTGCCCAAAGCTTGGATATTGAATTTAGTTTCGGTAACCAGATCCCAAAAAAGGGCAGAGAAGTGTCTCAAGTAATATCAGAGACAGAGAACTGTTTCCGTACGAGGACATCTTCAGATTGGAGAAGAGATGACTGAGGCAGGATGTGATAGACATCTATAAGATTAAGCCATGTGGAGAAGAACAAGATTGTGTCATGTGTAAGCAAGTAAACTTATTTTTGATGTTAGTAACACAGACATGCCTTTCTGCATTTCTTTGTCAGCTGGTACATGAGGGAACAGAAGATAAATTTTCCTGTGCCATCTGGCACACATTAAACAGCACCTCATGTGACAGTCCACTGTGCTCAACTTCAGTGTCTCTGGGAGACACAGCGGGATGAATCCTCACAGCCTATGGCCCAGCTATGAACCCAGCAAAGCATCCTTCAAGCAGACTACCTCCTCAGAGTGGTTACTCAACATCTACATAATTTTTGTGCACAAGAGATCATGTCTTGAGCACAGCAGCGTGTAGTGCAGTCTTGGTAACATCACTGCTGTGGCCTCTGGAATGGCCTGCTGTCTTCCTTCTGTGCATGGGCTGCAGGACACTGTGGTGTGACAACTGTTTCACAGCTCTCTGGACATCCACAGCCTTGATCTTTATTGCACACAGTATGCACATGACTTATCTGCCACTTAACTAATGAGCACAACAGCATTCACTGTAAAAGGGGCTATTTCCCAAACAACTCCTAGCTTCTCCTTAGCACTTCTTTTACCCTCTTGCTGCCTACTTATCTAATGCTTTCCATAGAAAGCCAATGACACTGAGGATTTGATTCAAGGCCACCTTCATGTAGTTGCCTAAGGCCAGGCCAAATGTGTTTTTAATGGCCTGATTGCCAGCATCAACACAACTCAGACCTCTGTTATTAAGTACCAAGCAATGAAACTACAGACCTATTATAGGCAACATAAGGTAATCTCAACGGAAATGTGATTTCTCCTCTGGAGTCTGGGATTGTCTCACTCAACAAACTGTGTTGTGCTAACTGGATGAGCAAGTTCACCATAAGCCTGCTGGTGGCTGACATCTTGCAGACCACACTTTTTCCTGTGGTCTGTATAAGTTTGTCAGGAGCTTTGCTTAGAAAGGATTTCTCCACTGTGAGATATACTCCTACATTTGCAGAACTGTTGCTTTGTTCTTGCAAATTAGTGAAAGGCCATGTTAACTTATTTTGCAAGGCACTTCTTTATTATAGAAAGTTCATGGATGATGCAATGAGTTAGGATAGCAAAGTTTATTATAATGATGCTTCACTATGATAACATGGAATTTTTTTGCAATGGGATACATTAGGTTTTGCACCAGAGTGATATACAATGTGTACCTCTGGTACAGAACTACCAAACTCCAGCTTCAGGAAATGGACAAGTACATAGAATAAAAATTAGGTTTAGGTGCAAAATACAAAGACATTATCACTGCTTAGGAAGTCTCCAAACAATACATCAGAGGAGCTGTGGGAGTATTCTCAGTAAGATCACTACACACTTGCTATGTTCACATATTCTAACTGAGAATCTCCTCTTGGCAAGTATCAGAGAGAAGATAGTGGGCTTATCTTCCTTCCCATAATATGAATGATTAGGACTCAAACGTGGCAAGGGGAGTTTCACAGAGTCAGCCACAGGCATTCTTGAGACATTTCCACTTGCTTCCACAATTTAAATTGCACAAAAATGTGGCCTCTCACTCTCAGACCCTTTTTGATATACACAGAACATAGAGGAGAAGCAGTAGTATCTAAGTTGTGTCAGAAAGTGAGTGAACCTGATCTGGTTCTAGGTGTCCCTGCTTGTGCAAGGCGGTTGGACCAGATGACCTCCAGAGATCCTTTCCAACCTCAGGCACTCTGTCACAATTCTGTATTTTGTGATCTTCTTCTCAAGAAGGACCTGTTTTCAGCATGAATCCCCTCTCCTCGATGGGGAGTATCAGCACTCCAGCACTTTGCCTAAGCTGCATTGCTGTGCAGGGCAGTCTATATCCAGAGCTGTCTTTCGATCTGCTTTTTCTCTTTCAGCTGTGCTACACTTTGCTTCCAGTGTGGATGGATTCCAGGTCTGCAGAGATGGATGGGAACAAGAATGGAAGAAAAATAAGGGTTAGCAGGGACCACTTCATTTTTCTATTTGCTTCAAGGTTTGTTTCATTCATTAGATGAAAGGAAACATTGCTCAAATTAATTTTGAGCAGTTTTACGTGGTAAATGTTAAGACATTGTTTTTCAGTAGGTTTTAAAAAAGAGCTAAATGCTTGCTGTTTCATTGGGAGCTCTCACAAATGAACCTGACTTGGTCTTTCAACCTCACTTAGCTCCTTAAAGCTGACAGTGACAGAGATTTATTAACACTGAAACCATAGATGAACCTAAAGAAGCAGTTCCTCAAGATGAGGTCAAGTTGAAATGGCAAATAGGATCTGCATATGGTGAGAGATCCCGTATCTCCTCTCCAAATCTTCCTTTTCCAGGACTGACCAAAAATGGGAATCAGGGGAAAGAACAGGGAGAACAAAATCTCCTATTTTCATCAGAAGCAAGCTGTTCCATTGGCTCAGTGGACTTTCACTTAGCAACACCTAAGTTTATCCAGTCGGGAGATAAACAGATAGCAATAGATAGTGACAAATAGTCACTATGGTAGCTCTATACTGAATAACATCACTGAATCTTCCTAGGAAAATTAGAAAAGCCACAATCACTTTTTCAAGCATGAGACATCTTAGGGATTCCTGGACTCTTGCAGAAGACAGGAAAAATACATGATGCTGCAGTGACATAGCACGTAATACCAGAGAAGCATGAGACAAAAGACTAGAGTCACACTGTGAAACAAAAGACACGTGTTAACACATGTTAACACCTGTTAACAAGTAGCAGAAAATTTCTTTGGATTGAAATTGCAAGCTAAAGCAGAAAAATGTGATATAGGAGTCATCTAACCAAAATGGTGACAACTTAACAGCCTGAAGGGAAACAAGAGGTTGCAAGGCACAAAACACCACAGTAATGGTAAATTTAACTATTCCTATGTAGACTAGATAAATAGTATAGCAGGATGTGATACGAGTGAATGCTGATGGCAGCACATAGCATCGATAGGTGAAAGGGTACACTTGCCATGCAGTAGGAGACTCTCTAGTGGGGTGTATTACTGTGCTGGAAATGTTTGTACTTCCTCTATGGCCTTCAAAGGCACATCTGAAGGATGTCCCTTTGCTTGGGAAGAAGCAGTTCAAGGTAATTTGAACCTCAGAACACCAGTAATTGTAAGTCATCTTATCCATATTGTTTACTTCAGTTTGCATGACACCATCTGCCAAAACTGTTCAAGCACTAGTCCTCTCTGTCTCTCAGCCTTTCCAAAGCCTTCAGACCTCTCATGCAAAACATCAAGAGAATGAAGCTATTGCTCCTTATATCCCTCACTAATGAGACCTAGCTTCTTGTGCCACCCAGCAGAGAATGTCAAAGTATACAAAGTAAGAAAAATCTCCAAATGGTTCTTGCCACCTCTGGTGGACAGAACAAGCACCATTCAAATGTCACTAAGAGCAGTCAGGACTGGCTGAACTGCTCAGCAGTCAAGATGACCACCACCAAGTATTTTTCCACAGAAAGGGGCCTTGTCTAATGTCAGAGGAATAAACAAATGAAATAGTAGAGCATGAAACTTAAGCAGTCCAGCCACAGTGGTATGACCACTTTTCCTCCATCAAGACACAGTTAAGGACAACAGTATTGAATGCATCAGATAATCAAGAGTACAGCAGCATCCACAGTCTACAGTTATTAGTAGTTATCCTTATCTCTCTTGTCAGCATTAGTTGAAATTCCCTCCTTAGGAATCTGCTCATATTATTTATAGGGGATTTATTTACATAGCTAGTCAGAGACCAAATATTTCTAATTATATCTAGTAGCATCACTTCCCAATTTTCAGTTCATTCAGTTTGCCAGACAATGCTTTGCCAAAAACAAGGTTTGCCAAAAATTCTTTGCCCAAAGACAGAGGGAGGCATCTGCAGCATGTGCTGACCAGGCTCTATAAAAGAGACCTTGAATCTGGGTTGTCCCATCTCCAAAGAAAACTTCATGGTAAGTGCATGTCTGTGGCTGGCAGAAAGCAAGTGTCCCTTCAGTCCACATGTCCCACTTCAGCCCTGCTGTCCTGGTGTATGTGTCTGTGTCTGCAAGGATTTAATATCTGTAAGATAAAGAATGTTGTTATTTTTACTTTCTGACCTGCCAGTGGAATTCTGTGCAGCAGTAACGAGGGATCTGCCACTTCTGCTTTACAACATTGATTGTCTTCCAGCCTGCAAGGCATCTTCTCATATCACAAGCGGTAAGAGCCTAATTTACTCACAATTAAGGGACAAAAAAAAGGTGGTAGATTTCTGTAGAACAGATTTCTTCATAGTGACAAATTTCTGTAGAATGTTGTGGGCAATTGCTGTGTGTCCACATAGTCCTGGCTGCTGCTAAGTTATGGTAAATACAGCATGGTTTGGTTGGCTACTCATGGCAAGAAAGCTCTCCGAAGTGGCTGTACTTGAAGCCACTAGCTACTGATATCATGCCAGGGAATCTTGGGGATTCCTTACATTTAATTATGGATCAGTGAAGTAAATAATACATTCTGGCACAAAGTCCAGACAGATAGAGCCAGGCAGCAGAACAGACTATCACAAAATCTTAAAGGCTTGTGACAAATTATATGTACTACTGTATATGATACTGGCTAAAAGTTTGTATGAAAATACTTTTCAGATGATACTGCAGGGTGATGATCTGCCTGTGAGCTTTGTATGAGGAAACTTGATAAAAATTTAAAAGTCAACTAACTAAACAAACAAACAAAAAAGATGTACTGCTCCTATTCCTCTGAAACAAAACAGAGTAAAGTGGAGGATCTGCATGCTGCTAGGAATCAATGTAAATGTTAACGTTTGGTTGGGTTATTTAGGTAACTGAAAGTCATTACATGACATTTAATTAAGTTGCTTATTCGTATGATTTCCTAGGAATTCAGGTGCTTTCTTTTACTAGATGTGCTATTTCCTTAGAAATCCAGTACTGTATTTAGATATCCAGCTTTGATTTGTAAATTCTTGAACTAAGGTTTATAACTTTGCATATAATTCTTTTCACAATTAACATACAAAGAAATAGTTGGTGATGCAGTATTTTGACTTATTATCTGTCCTTATGTATCATTTGCTCAAATGCTACTTCCCAGAATTGTCACTTACAACAGATTTCTATCATTGTCAAAGAAATATCAGTGCAGTCAATTTAAGGTGAGAGACACACTAAAATTACAGCATGAGATCAAATAGGAAGTTAACTGGAAACTAGACTTTAAAGTTCTTGGACAACAGAGCACGGGAGGAAAAGTATTTTGTTCAGACAGAAGAGATCTCTAAAATTTCTAGTTTGACTTTCTTAAATCATTGAAATTGTTCTATTGTCTACACCCAGGATTATTTCTAATTTAGACCTGTGTATATGTCTCTGTTTAAACCCAGAAACAAATTTGTTTGTATCTCTAAGGCACCTAAAGGACACAATTTGTTAGGCAAAGAGGTCACAGAAAGCACTGATACTGCTGATAGCACAGTCAACATTCACAGGTCCTTTCAACAGTAAGAAAGCAGTTTTACACGTTTAACTCCCACTTTACAATCAGATTCTATACATAAAAATGAGGAAGCTGGAAGCTGAGCTTTCTTTAGCCTGAGGATGTTTGATTTCCCCCACTCATACTTTAGACGATTGCCCTTGCCACATGGTTGAAGGCGTTCTTCATCACAGGACCTTTCTTTCCGCTGGAGGACATGTGGCATTGTGAAACAAAGAAAGCAACATTCTTCAGTGTGGCATGAGGAGAAGCAGGATGGTAGTTGCTTGGAAGGGTGTACCTGTTTGTGAAACTGCATTTGGTGTTTCTAGCCCTAAAACTCTGCTTTGAGAGATGAAGTACACACATTTCAACCACTAATGTTACCATGTTGGGCTGCTTAAACATTTTGTGATGAAAAGCAAACAACTCTAGTGAAGTATTTAGAGCAGCAGCGAAAGACACCATGCGTTAGTTAGTCCTCAGAACACCTTCTGGACTCACCTATCTGTATTTTGTGTACTGGCAAGTGGGGCTTTTTGGTTTGGTAACTCCAGGTAGCTGTGAATATCTTCTTCCTCTGGCATGGTGCTTCACTGTGGCGCTTCAGTTCTGCTTTGGAATCCATTGCTTAATATTTACCTGCAGAGGGACACAAAGCACTTGCAGCATGCTTTCAAAGGTTTGAGCTTAAAAAATTACAAGTGCTTTATTGATGTTGCAGTCAATCACAGCAGCGTTTCTCCACAAATGCTTTCATTTAAAATTTTCCTGGTGAAATCTCCAATCTTCTGGGATCTAGTAACCTAACTGGAAAAAGCAAGGTTTTTGAGGAGGGATTGGGAGCCCTAGACACAGAACATTAAAAGAATGTAAAAGTTACCCTGCTTAGCTTGACAAGGCGTGACCTGGCTGTCATTTGGCTAGAAAACACTTCTGCATAAAAGGGTCATCTACCCTGGTGCACGTGTGTCAGCAGTGTGCCTTTGGGGGAATGAAGGCCAAGTATATTGTCAGGCAGTCATAAGTCATAAAAGGAATTTGATTCTTCACCTGCATTCAGCTCCCACGTCTGGAGCACTGTGTTCAATTTGGTGCTCCCCCATGGCAAGAAAGACACTGACATTCCTGAGGGAGTTCAGTGGAGAATTTCCAACATAGGCAGGACCAAATGCTGTATGAGGAGAGGCTGAAAGAGTGAGGGTTGTCGACTCTGGACACAATATTGAAATGTGCTTGTCTTATTTCTATTTTTAACAAAAAGTGGATGGTTATACGGTAAAAAGAGCCAGACTGTTCTCATATGTGCAGCGTGAAAGCATGAGTGACAACAGGTCTGTGTTGCAGCAGTATAAATTTGATCAGGTATGAAAATGAAAAAATTCACAGGGTAGTCAAACATTAAACAGGGATGCAGTGGGAATGAAGAATCTATATGCTTGGAGACAATCAAAATTTCACTGGAAAATGCTCTGGGTAATTTGATCTGATATTTGCCCTGCTTTGTATGGAAAGATGGACCTAAGAACTGCCTTCGCAAATCACACATTCTATAACGTTGTTTAAGTTTCTCAATAAATTGTGTGGCAATGAAGCAAGTTGACTTATTTGGGCATCACATCTGCTCTTCTATAGGGTTCTTGGCTGACGAGCCCTCCATAAACTGCAGCCATGTCATCAGACGCTGAGATGGCCGTCTTTGGGGAGGCAGCTCCTTACCTCCGAAAGTCAGAAAAGGAGAGAATCGAGGCTCAGAATAAGCCTTTTGATGCAAAGTCATCGGTCTTTGTGGTGCATCCTAAGGAATCATTTGTCAAAGGGACAATCCAGAGCAAAGAATCAGGGAAAGTCACTGTCAAGTCTGAAGGTGGAGAAGTGAGTAAGAAACAAGACTGAAGGACACCATTTGACTCTCACTCTCAGCTCTTAGCTGACATACATGCATCTCTCTATTCCTTGGCAGACCCTGACCGTCAAGGACGATCAGATTTTTCCCATGAACCCTCCCAAGTATGATAAAATCGAGGACATGGCCATGATGACCCACCTCCACGAACCCGCTGTGCTGTACAACCTCAAAGAGCGTTACGCAGCCTGGATGATCTATGTAAGTACCAGCAGCAGTCTTCCTCTGGGTAGCTGGCAGGAACTGCTCTGCCAGGCTAAGTGGAAGCCAATGTGCTGTCTCACTTCCTCATAGACCTACTCGGGTCTCTTCTGTGTCACTGTCAACCCCTACAAGTGGCTGCCGGTGTACCACCCGGAGGAGGGGGTGGTCTACCGCTCCACACATCTTCTCCATCTCTGACAACGCCTATCAGTTCATGCTGACTGGTGAGTGGTCCTCTTTCTCAGAGGGATTGTACCATGAAATTCTCTGAAGGAATACTCTGTCTCAGTAATATGAGGAGACTTTTTTAGAGCTTTCATGGTTCCAATGCATACATAACACTGTCCTTTACTATCTTCCCACCACTGAGGGAAACTTCAATATCACAAATTATCAGATTTGTCTCAATAAAACCATGACATGAAAAAATTAAATAGAATTATATATTGCTGCTAGTTTTGCTTCCAACATTCCGTTACTTTCTTTCTCTGTGCTATTGTGCTCAGAACTATTACCCAATCTTAGGATTCCTTTGTAATAGGTTCTTATTATCCCTTTCTCTACCCCTCTAATTACACTCTGTGAAGCCAAAAATTAAAACAACAAAACAAGAAACAATTTACTGTATGAAGGAGAAAAATATTGTAAAGAGTGCAGTAGGCAAGAAACACATGTCCCCTCAAGGGGGTTTATCTTTCATGGAAAATCATTACTTTGCAAAGAATTGAATTTTTAAAATTCTAACTAGTAAGCAAAGAAAAACCTGTACAGACATTTTTTCTTGACATAACTTACATTCACTGTATTAATTTTCAGTGTTTTCCTATTCTTCATTTACAAAGTCCATTTATTTCTGCCTGCTTCACAGATCGCGAGAACCAGTCGATCCTGATCACGTATGTACACTCCCTGCTCTGGTCCCTGAGGGGCTGCCTGGTGCCAGGGACCTCCTGCCTGACCACACGCTCTCTGCTTCTCTCTTTGGCTGCACAGCGGAGAATCCGGAGCAGGGAAGACTGTGAACACAAAGCGTGTCATCCAGTACTTTGCAACAATTGCAGCAAGCGGGGACAAGAAGAAGGAAGAGCAGACGTCAGGCAAAATGCAGGCAAATTAATAGACGCTGGCTGGAATCTACGCTTTTCTCTGCTTCTGATACAGTTTTTGGGAAAGATAACCAGCAATAATTATCATCCTGCAGGGAACGCTTGAGGATCAAATCATCAGCGCCAACCCACTGCTGGAGGCCTTTGGAAATGCCAAGACTGTGAGGAACGACAACTCCTCACGCTTTGTAAGTTGTTGACTGGAGAAGTTGACATTTAGAGTTGAACAAGGATGTCACAACAGAAGCTGTAACTTCTGAACTGTCATGGTCAGATGATTGAATTAATTGAACTAATATTTTTGTCAACTAAAACCTACCTAACTAGACTATTTAATTAAAAACATAACTTTAAAAGTGTAGTACAGCAAAGAAGTATATACAAATGGGGATTATTTAAAGATGTATGTCTATTATTTAATGTTTGTAAATATATATATGCATACTCCTGGTATCTGTCATACAGCCTGAATATACAAATTTGTGTGAATTGGTATAATGTAGAAGGAAGGGAGGGAGACAGGAAAAGACAAGATAGAAATTGCCTGCAGCAGATCAGCAAACATATAGATCTCTTTTTCTTTAGACACAGCACTAAGCAGGTCTATTAATCAGACATTGATAGACGTTTTCTGGAAAGGGATGACTTCAAGACATCCCATCAGAAACCAAACTAATCTATGATATGTCCTTTTGATACTTTTAATACAAAAAGACATTTGTAGAATTTATTAGATAACCTGTGAATGTCCTTGAGATATCACAATACAAATCCCCAGCCTTAGCTTAAAGTTCCATGTTCTGGGTGCGTTGCCCCTATCCCCCCCCACAACTCAGAAAGTAACAGCTGCCTTTTCATCAGGTTTTAAAAACTTCACCTAAAATTTATACCATCAAAATCCACCTTCATAGCTGAGTAAAACATGAAGCAACTACATCTTGCATTCTCTATACCCATCTGTTTGAATTGAGGCATAATTACAGTCCAAATGAAAGGCTTGATTACTGTTTTTCTTGTTCCTGTGCATTCAGAATTAGTATTTCTAGTATAGAGAGTTTCCTGATCTATTTTTTTTGTTTCACTTTACATTTTTTCAACAAAAACAAAAACTAATAACAAACAAAACAAGAACACATAACACACCCCACCCCACCCCCCCACCCCCCCAAAAAACCAAAACAAACCAAAAAAACCACCAAAACCAAGCAATACACCAGCTCTAAGTTTAAATCTTGTCCTCTGTGGAGAACATAAGGTTACACACTTACCATCTTAGTGAAATTTCAAAATGCCTTTTTTCTTTCCCCTCTAAAGGGCAAATTCATTCGAATCCACTTTGGGGCCACAGGGAAACTGGCTTCTGCTGACATTGAAACTTGTAAGAGACTTCCTGACCTGATCACATTCCTTCTTTCCTTTCCACCTCAGTGTACTTTCTCAGACCTAACTCTGTCCTACCATCCTTGCCAGATCTGCTGGAGAAGTCCAGAGTCACTTTCCAGCTCAAGGCAGAAAGAAGCTACCACATATTCTATCAAATCATGTCCAACAAGAAGCCAGAGCTAATAGGTATTAGAAATTGTTTGGTGGCATCTGAATGTCTTTAACATTTATCTTCATTCTTATGCCTATTCCTCTTTACAGACATGCTCCTTATCACCACCAACCCATATGACTACCAGTTTGTGAGTCAAGGTGAGATCAGTGTTGCCAGCATTAATGACCAGGAGGAACTGATGGCTACAGATGTAAGTGACACAGAGCATAATGGGAAGGTGAAAGTTCCTTTTAATGGTCCAGAGGTTTATTTGGCTGATAATGCTGCAGAGTGCCATTGACATCCTGGGCTTCACCGCTGATGAGAAGACAGCCATCTACAAGCTGACAGGGGCTGTCATGCACTATGGGAATTTGAAGTTCAAGCAGAAACAGCGTGAGGAGCAGGCAGAGCCAGATGGCACAGAAGGTATAAACAAAATCTAGAACTCCCAATAATAGAAACAGTTATATAGCTGGAAGCTGGCATTCAGGTATCTTGCTCCAAGTTACTTTCATAAAGACATAAATCTTATTGTCTACCATAATCATGTGTCTGAATTTCCCTTTGAGCTGTTATAAGGTTGCAGTGCTGAAACCTACAGCTACATCTAACATTGACTTTCAATGATCGCTTCTACTCTGTCACTGTCTCTTTGAGTATAGTTGCTGACAAGGCTGCCTATTTGATGGGTCTGAACTCAGCTGACCTGCTGAAGGCCCTGTGCTACCCCCGAGTCAAGGTTGGGAATGAATATGTGACCAAGGGTCAAACTGTGCAGCAGGTAACAACCACCTGGAGATTGGGAAGCTCTGTCTTGTTTTATTTTCTTGCTCTGGGTATTGTTTTCCTTATGCTTCATTCTTCTTTGTTTTAGGTGATCAATTCAGTGGGTGCTCTGGCAAAGGCTGTCTATGAAAAGATGTTCTTGTGGATGGTTGTTCGTATCAACCAACAACTGGATACCAAGCAGCCCAGACAGTACTTCATTGGTGTCCTGGACATTGCCGGCTTTGAGATCTTTGATGTAAGTACTACAGAAATCATAGTAAAATCTTGAAAAGGCACTTAGGCCTCAAGAGAAACTGGAGAATTCCAGTAGTTTTTTGAAAAAATTCCATTCACTTATAATTTCAAATCAAGGTTTGTGTGCTGGTTGAGTTGTCTTTTTTGTTTGTTTGTTTGGGGTTTTTTTTGTCTGTGGGGTTTTTTTTTGTTGTTTGTTTTGGGGGGGGGGGGTTGTTTGTTTTGTTTTTAATTATTAGTATTTTAATTTTTATTTTCTGGAAATGTTTTCCTCCTTTTATATGTCACTGTTTTTTCTCCAGGACAGTCCATGGGCTTCAGTGGATCTGCATGTAATAGCTTTATGCAATACACATTATTATTAAGCTTAGTATTAAGAAAATCCACTGACAAAAGTGCACGAATACTGAATCATTGTGTAGGAAGAGAAAGGTAGACTTGAACCCCACTCACAAAACTCGGCCAAGGCTTTGGAAAAAGAGACCAATATATATCCTTTCCTTCTGAAGAGTCAAAGGGTGATTCCCTGAGTCCAAGCCAGAACTGACAAACTTTGACAATGTCTAATTTTTTCATAAGGGCAATGGGAAAATTTACATAATATGACAGAACAGAGTAATGTAAATTGCACCTTGATAGGGATAAGACTAACAAATCATTTTGGAATCTGATTTGAAAAAATAAATATGTAAATATTATTCAGGTAGCAAAGAGCAAAAAAACCCCAATCTCTTTAAAAGTAATTAATTAAATGCTTTAACATTAAAAAACAACCTTTGTTTTAACTAGGCTTCCCCTGTATGTGATTCTAAGTGTGCAGAAGGAAGCTATACAGGTGGTTCTTCATCTTGAGAATGATTAAATCTTGTCTTTGCACTGAGCAGTTCAACAGCTTGGAGCAGCTGTGCATTAACTTCACCAATGAGAAACTGCAGCAGTTCTTCAACCACCACATGTTCGTGCTGGAGCAGGAGGAGTACAAGAAGGAAGGAATTGAATGGACATTCATTGACTTTGGGATGGACCTGGCTGCCTGCATTGAGCTCATTGAAAAGGTACCCTTCCTGTTCAGGTGCATTGTGCATCTGGGAATTCTTTTGTTACTTGGCATCAGTTTCCAGAGGACTCTTCCACATTCACATCCAAACATTCAGTTATTCAAAATAACTGAATATGTAGCTTATTTTGTCCGTGAGCTCATTGAAAAAGTGTGTTGATGCATTCAAGATTTTGTTATTTCTTCTTTGTGACAGAATTATAGGATTTTCTTCAGCTTTATTTTTTCTTGCCCTAAAGCTTCACAAAACTACCTATCATTATCCATCATAGCCATATCTGGCTCTTTGACTTCAAAAAAACTTTGGGTACCTTTTCATTTCAAATATTGATTTTATTCATAAAGCAATTTCTGAGGACCCTTCTAATTAGGCTACAAATGAAATAACTTTAGTCTACCTATTAACCACATTATTATGCATTTTTTTAAAAAATAACTGTAATTTTGCTTATTTGGCAAAAGCGATAGAAGATAACGTGATCACACATAATCTGATGAGAAGGATTCACTGTAGGAGTGTTTTCTAGTCTACAAAGATGAAAGATCTCTTTTCAGAAGTCCAGACACAGTTTTCAGTATTATGATAATAATGTTAATACTGTGATTTCTGAAACACAATTTCAGAGTGAAATCATAGATGTATATAGAAAAAGGTACTGGATGAACAGGGATGAATAAAACCATCACTAGGAGCTGACCCCATTTTGTGTAAGATCATTCTGTACAGGAATAAAAAGGCAGAGATAGCTCATAAGAAATAAAATTTCAGGAAGTAGCTGAAAGATCTGTTGATTTGTTGAACAAAAGACAGTTTTAGTAAGACAGTTCCATCTACAAAAATCTACATCATGAAAGCATTAATACAGAAAATAAAAATCTCCTTTTGAGTCATCAGTTTCCAAATTATTTAGAAAACTTTGTGTGATGACTGTGACACTATCACTTCTGAAATACATTATTCAGACAAAAATTCATCTCTTGTCTAGAACTTCATGTGAAAACTAAACAAAGATTTGATCCACTTTTTGATCAAAAGATGTAATCCATTTCTCAGCTTCCTGTGCCTTACTGCAGTCTCCTTCCAAAGGCAAATATGAATTTCACTGCTGTCATTTTTTTGCTGCTTCTCCCAGCCTATGGGTATCTTCTCCATCCTGGAAGAGGAGTGCATGTTCCCCAAGGCAACTGACACCTCTTTCAAGAATAAGCTCTATGACCAGCATCTGGGCAAGTCCAACAACTTCCAGAAGCCCAAGCCTGGCAAAGGCAAGGCTGAGGCTCACTTCTCTCTGGTGCACTATGCTGGCACAGTGGACTACAACATCACTGGCTGGCTTGAGAAGAACAAAGACCCCCTAAATGAAACTGTCATTGGGCTGTATCAGAAATCATCCGTGAAGACACTGGCCTTACTTTTTGCCTCTGCTGGTGGAGAGGCAGGTCAGTTCTCCAAAATCTCGTCTCTGTTGCACAGTGGTTCATCAAAATTGTGGAATCATGAATGAGTTCCAGAGCCATAAATGTTTCATTATCTTTACTTTATCAGAGGCTAGTGGTGGTGGTGGAGGCAAGAAAGGTGGCAAGAAGAAGGGTTCTTCTTTTCAGACTGTCTCAGCTCTTTTCAGGGTAAGCAAACACTTTATCTTTTCATCTATGCAAATTAAAATTAAACTGCACTTTGAAATGGCTCAACAACAGTTAAAAAAAAAAAAGAGAAAAAAGTTAAAAACTTTTGCTCAGATTTTTATATATATAAAAAACAACCCCACCCCACTTATGGAAGAAAAATGACCCTATAATGTCCTAGACTTTCACTTAAAATACACATTAATTTTCTCATAAAATTAAGAAGTACTCACCTTCTATCCCGCATTGAGTTGATGGCAACTTTTTTTCCTACTCTAAAAGATGATGTTCAATGTATAGAATCAGAGGGCCATGAGCTATTTACTGAGGTATCAGTTGATAATTTTCATCAGAGAGCATCTTCACTGATAGGCTTTTATGCTAAGTTCCCAGAATTTAAGTGTTAATTTTTCCATATTTCATATAAACACACACTAAACCATGGTCCAACAGGAGAACCTAAACAAGCTGATGAC
>NW_009937064.1:0-1924 GCF_000696875.1 Nestor notabilis
TTCGTCGCAGGCTCCACCCACTCCCACCCCCCTTGAGCTGCTCGGGGGCGAGTTTACAGCCTCTCAAACCTAACATGGGTGAGTTCTGGTTGGTGGGAGAACCGCTGGGATCTCCACCGTGCCCTCCTCCTTCTTTCCTGCTTAGAAATCTCGACCCACACGGCACTGGGGGGATGCTCCGTGCGTTGCTGAGCCGGGGCTGCCCAGCTCGTTCCCTCCCAGCTCCACCACCACACCCAGACAGGTTGTTCTGGCAGCCTTGGGGAGGTTGGAAGAAACCTGCCAAGCCAGCAGCCTCTGCTGCAACCGGCCGTGCTTTTTTCCCTATGGAGCGGGGGTGGCTGGGGCCATCCCGTCACCGGCAGCGCTGGGAGCGGGTGCTGGGGAAGCGGATGAAGGGCTGAGCCTCCGGTGGTACTTTCCAGCCACCCTCGCAGCCTCCGGTTTGTCACAGCTGTTGACACCATTTCAGATCTGACTGAACTCTGGGTGTTGGAGTGAAAGATGCAGCAGCAACAGGAATTGTGCTGGGAAAGAGGCAGAGGAAAGTTTAAAGCTTCGTCTTTACATGAGTTGTTGCCCTAAATCTGCCTCACACAGGACAGCGGGAGCTGTAGGCAAGAGGCACGAGGCCCTTTCCCTGGGTGCCCAGGGAGAGCTGCAGGGATCCCCCCACTAGGTTGATGGTCTTACCTTACCCCAAGCTTCACCAGCTCCCACAACCTGTGTCCCCTTGTGCCTGCTCTGCCCTCCCTCCTCGCCCCAGCAGTGGCACCTCAGATGTACCAACTGGACCAATCTCCCCTTCCTAAGTACTAGTGGTGCTGGGAAGATGGACATGACCCTTGGCAGAGGAGAGGGAATGAAACAGCATCTCCGGGATCTGGACCAAGGGATCAGCTCGGCCGACAGGGACCTTCATCCCCTCTGGTTGTACATCCAAATCCAGCAGCAGGTGGGATGTGTGCTTGTCCCCGCGGTGCTCCTGGCTGTGCCTCGTGGGGCTGGAGCCAGCAGTGACTCAGCAGGCGCCCGCTGGGCTGCTGTGAGCTGTGCTGGAGCAGGAGCTGGACTCTGGGATGCTCCAAGCACCCCCTTGCATTCAGAGGGGGATGCAGCACCCAAGCAGCAGCCCGAGGTGATGGGGTGCACTGAGCCATGCAGCAGTGCAGGGTGCTCCTCTGCTGGCAGCCACATCCCACTGGCTCCCTGCAGAGTGGGCTGTAGGGATTTGGGGATTTGAAATCACACACACGCTTGCACAAGGCCACTGTGATGGTGAGTGCTGCCCACAGGCAGGTCTCCTTCCCTCCCCATGGGCACAAATGCCGCCTGCAAGCACAGCCCTGCTCAGCAGCAAAGGGTTAAGTGCCAGACCAGATACCAGGGGAGCTTTCCTCCTTGCCAAGATTTAAATTTAGTCCCTGCATGAACCCAGAGGACTCGGGCATCGGGTTGCTCTGGGTCTGGCAGCGCTGGGGAGCACCTGCTGCTGCTGCTGTGCGGTGAAAATCCCCCTCCAAAGCCAGGACCAAGCTCCGGCAGCAGCGGTGGGGCCGGCACGCTGCAGGGACCCTCGTGCCACACCGAGCATCCAGCAGCTTGCTTTGGGTGTCCCCAAACAGGCCAATCCTACCTGTGCTTCGTTTGGCTCTTGTGAGTCCCAGAGATGCTCGGTGCCTGCTTTGACATGAAGCCTTGAGTTGGCTCCTGGCTGCTTGTGACTTGTTATGGGAGAGCTGCTGCTTGGGGCAGGGTGGGTTTTGAGAGAAGCCCCCAGGATGAGAACACTGCAGTGAGGCAGGCAGAGGCACTGGGAAAGGAGCTGTGGTGGGGACAGAGCAGCAGCCTGGGGCTGTGGCTGTGACCTGCTGGGGATGGGATGTGCCCGGAGGGGTCTTGGGGTTCCCCAGCTCCCACTGCG
>NW_009937065.1:0-468 GCF_000696875.1 Nestor notabilis
TCCTGATTCTCTGTCTGTTGCAAGTAACTCCTTCCCCCCCACACCCATCATTTCCATTCTTGTGGCATCTTTTTCTTCTCCCATCTGAGTGGATTTTTGGTTTAATGCACTTAGTCCAAACTGACTGTATTGGTCAGCTTTGCTGCTAGCAGTCTTACGTCCTGCACAGGACATGTCATATTCCTGGGGCTGCTCTGCACCTCCCAGTTCTGCCAGATCTTTGCCTCAGGACTACCCTGTTTTCATCAGTATTTTGTATTGTTCTCTATTGCTACTGTGAGTCAAAATGTATCACCTGTCACTGCCCTGCAAAGGCTTCAGCCTCTCACCGCAGATTGATTCGGCAGGGCTGCTTTGCCTTCTTGCAGGGAAATAGGTTTCTTGGGGCTGGGGTGCCACAGTAAGCAGGGGTTATTCCTCGACAGAGTGACGGCAGTCATGGTCAACTGCACCAGGCAGTGTGACTCC
>NW_009937066.1:0-258 GCF_000696875.1 Nestor notabilis
TCTCAGCCTCCTCGCCCCAGCGCGCAGCGTTGCCCTGCAGCCAGGACAGGATCCTCCAGCACACAGAGGTGGTGCTGGGTGCCGTGGGGAAGCCCATCCTGGGATTATATGGGCTTTTCCCACCTCCTCTTTCATCCTGCATCATCACCAGGCCACACCAGGAGGTCCCTGCCATCGCTCATCTCCCTCCATCTCCACCCAGCCTGGCTGGTGCGCAGCCAGGGCTGGGTGCTCCCCGGCAGGCAGTGCAGGATGCCG
>NW_009937066.1:279-3343 GCF_000696875.1 Nestor notabilis
CTAACCAGGCTTGAACTCATCCCATATGGGAGATTGAATCCTCTAAGAAGCCCCAGGGGGAAACAACTGTCCCACCCCAGCTCTGCCCTGGCTCTTCACAGCCCCTCCAGCTCCACGGGGCTGCCTGGCTCCCACCAAAGCCACCCCACTGCAGGGATCCAGGACAGGGAGAAGGATGCACAGGGAAGCGCAAACATGCCCCTCCCCAGCCCCTGGCACTGCCCTGAAGCCCAGAGGGGCAAACACAAGGCTGAAGGGCAAGTCCTGACCCTCCTCAGGGCACATGGGCTGACAATGTCACCCATCACCAGGGCAGTGCCCAGAGTCCTGCATGCCCAGGGACACACAGGGAGCAGGCAGGGGGTGGCCGCTTGGTTCCCTCTGTGGGGAAGGGGGAATTGCCCTCACTGTTGCCCCCATTTCAGGGCTGTGCTCCCTGATGTGCTCATTAGCAGCAGAGATCAGTGGTTTGCACTCACTGCTTCACTATTTATAAGTTGGAGTCCTTGCTCCTCTGCAGGAATTCGCTGCCCTGCTGGCTCCCAGCTTGTGTTTCCTCTCCCTCCATCCTCATTCCCTATGGATCTGCTCATCGCCCAGCAAACAAAAGGCCCAGCAGTCCTCTCTGGGCTCTAAACCCCATTCATTTCCTTTCCATCGCAGGGAATAAGGAGAAACACAGAGGAAAAGCTTCCTCTGCATGTCCATGAGACAGGAATTGGGACTGCCCCGTGTAAAACCAGCACTAAAACTTGAAATGATGCCCCGTGCTCATGAAGACCCTTTTTGGGGGCAATGCAGCCACGGGTCATGCGAGGAGCCAGGCACAGTGCAATGTGCACTTGCAGCTTCTCCTTCTCACACACAGTCTCGTCCTGGGGCAAGAGCCACATCCCCAGCTCCTTGTCACCATCCTGCTTCAGGGCTGAGCCTGGCGTGGGAGCTGGGAGCCCTGGGGCAGAGCACACGGGACATCCTCTAGAAGCTGCAGAGCCTTAAGACCTCTGGACCATTTCCATGAGGCTCCAGGGCTGAGCTGGCACGAGGGAGAATCGAGTTTGACACGGAGATCATGCCTCTGCCTTTTGCACTGAATTCTGCATCGTCTGCCCTGGAAATACCAAGTGGACAGAAGAAGCAGCAAGGAAGGGAACAGGAAAGGTCTGGAGCACTTCCAGGGAATACCAACCATACTCCTTATCTCCAGAGCAGTGCAAGAGCTACTGTGACAGAGAACAGATTCAGTGGCCTCTGGCTGTACCTCACATCACCCCATTGCAACCTTCTGGGCCCCACTGGACACCATCAGATCCTGCTGTGCCCCTCTGCACCCCACTAAACCCCATCTGCAGCCCCAAAGCCTCTCCGGACCCCCAGAGCTCCCTGCTCAGCCCACAGTCACCCCACTGCAGCCACTGTGCGTTGGGGCCATGCTCAGGCTGCTGGTCTCAGTGTATTCAGCCAGGGGATGCTGTCAGTCTCTCTGTCCCACCTCAACCCTCAGCCCCACACCGCAGCACCCACCGGGGGACGCAGGGTCCAGCTCACAGCACCCCATGGCCCTGCATGGAGCTGCAGCAGTCACAAGCCCAGGAGCCCTGCGGCGAGCAGAGCTCTCCTGCAGCGCAGCGTTAGTGGATAATCATAGAGCTGGAGTGAAAAGCATCTCCAACACAGCTGGAGAGCCCAGCGCGGGAATTACTGATACCCACATCTTTCCTGGAGCATTTGACAGTTAATAAAACCCCCACATGGGCTCATCTGGCTCTGCAAAAACAACCTGGGAACCAGATGTGGGCAGCGGGGATGGCCACTGGCCCCGAACAGCGTCATCCTCGTGCGCTGGGGCTGGTACCCGGCGCCCACTGAGCGCAGCAGCTCCCACCACGGCGCCTGCCGGAGCCAGCACGTGTACACATTCTGTAAGACATTCAAGTGATTTATGTAAATCACTTTTTAAAGCGGCACACGGGCTCCTAAATTATTTATAAGCATTTGAAATTGCTCGCGTGTATCCGTTCTTCCCGAGCAGCGATTCACCTCCGGCATCCTGGTAGTTCCCCCCGGGACCCAGCAGCACCATCCTCACCTGCATCATCTGCAAGCTCCCAGCAGGGCCCAACCCTCCACATTGGCCTCTCTGCTGTCCAACAGGAGCAGCATTTGACCCCCGAGGTTGCATCATTTTCCAGCTGAACGAAGCAATCCCAGTGGGACACGGGTTGCCTGGTGCAAAATAATTGGAGGTGATGGAGCAGAGGAGCAGCTGGTGGTGACTCGGCTTTCCAGGGAAGCACAGAGGGTCGGGAGCACCCTGACTCTGGTGGCTCATTGGCAGCTCAGAGAGTTTCCAGTATCACTGTATTTTGCCCAAAGCAAATCACCCAGAAAGCAGCCGTGAGCAGTTCAGCCCTCGGGCACGGAACAGAGACACCGGCGAGTGTTGATTCTCAGCCCTTCCCAAGCTTCGTCCAGGCTTTTCCAGACACCAATGTGAGGATTTGGGATCCCTCAGCTGCTTGTGGCTTTGCTCACCCCGTATTAACATGGAGACAGCAACTCTAGTTGGAAGCCAGATGCAATTCACACTCATTCTGCAGCAGGACAGCAATGCCCTGGTGTGACCCCGGTGCTGTTGGTGCTCAGGAGCGGTGCCACTGAACCCACCACGATCCTGGTGCAGAAGAGGGTCAGGAACAAGCAGGCAGAGAACACTGGTGCTGGGCACAGCACGGTGGGAGGCCAACGCGTGCCTTTGCCTCACAGCTGCTTCATTAGCAGCTCTGCAACAGAGCAGGTAAATCATTTAGCACGTCCAACCTCTAAGCACTGAACAACATCGCTCCCACCCATCCCAGCAGGCCATTAGGAGAGATGAGGACGTGCAGGAGCAGGATCAAGCCCAGCCATGGATCACTTATTGCCTGGCACTGCCCAGGGGCAATGTCCAGCCCCAGCAGCACACAGAGCTGTGCCCAGAGCCCCGTGGTGCACAGCACTGTGCACCCAGAGGGGTCATGCCAAGGGCTTGGAGCAGCTCAGATGCACCTCGGGCCATTCCTGC
>NW_009937066.1:3431-10496 GCF_000696875.1 Nestor notabilis
AAGAGAAGGGGTCTTCAAAGTCCTCCCTAGCCACAACAGAGGCAAAGGATGGGTACCCTGGGCACGTGTGCCCCACAGATGCCAGCCCCTAAGGGAGCTGCAAGCTGGAAATGCAGCCCTGGCCCCCACCAGCGCATGACATTTCTCCAAACCTTCCCCTTTCCTCTCCCCTTGGTCAGTATCTGAGCCCCAGCACACACCGAGCCTTCGCCAGCTGTGACTACCTCAAAACATCTGCCCAGGAAACCTTCTGGTGCCATTTCTGCCTCTCCCCTCCCAGTCCAAGTAGGGAGAAGCTGGGGCAGAGCAGGGCAGGTCCCCTGAGCATGAGGCAGAGATCCAGGAAATGAACTGTCTCAGAGCCTTTTGCCTCAGTTTTAATTTATCTGCCTTTCTCTAGGTGCTTGCAGAGAGTTTGGCCGGAGCCAGGCCTCTCCAAGCAGCAATCACTGCAGCTCCTGCAACAACCTTCATCCAAGAAGCTCCTCACCATCTCAGCCTCTTATTTACTGACACAGGCCCTGACACTTGGATATGACAACCTTTTACTCCTTTTCGTTCCTGTATGAAGGGTTTGGTGAATTTGCAACCAAGCTCTTACCCTGAGGGCAGAGACGGGCACAGCACCGCGCTGGGGCATGGTGCTTCCCACTCACCCTCTGGTCTATCAGGGAGTTTAAGCCCCCTGTTTCTGCTTTCCCTGCAGCTTCACAGTCAAGTAAAGAGACAGGGAGACCCAGCAGGAGCAGCCACACGCCGGGGCTGTGTAACTCCCCTGTTTGGATTAGATTAGGTTTGAAAACCGTGATGTGCACCGAGCCGGAGCGAGCGCAGCACGGAAACCAGACAGGGATACAACTCCCCCCCCTCCACCACCAATAAAACCATCAGCTTGAATCTTCCTGCATGAACTGTCTAAGCAATTGTGAAGGATGTCGGAAAAAATTGCAACCTGCTTATGGGTAATTCCTGATCGGCAGGAAACATGGAAAGGCATCGGGATAAGTGTCCACGCACAGTAATCCCCACCGCATGGGAATCAGCATCCTCCTCCATATCCCATTAAAGCAGGAGCCAGCACAGTACCACTGACCACTCCATGGCACAAAGGGACATCACCAATGGGAAAATCACCTGGAAAACCCTCAGCATCACAAACTGTTTCAATTGTAAGAGCATAAATAGATCCCTGGATAAGCGGATACAAGGATAAGGTGGCTGTGGGAGCCATCACAGATACATGGAAAGGGCCCAGCTGCAGGTACAAGCTCAACTGGTCTCAGAGCTGTGGGGAACCCATCTGAGCCCCCCAGAGACCTCAAGCCACTGGGGCAGCAGCACCAGCACCCAGCTGGGAAGTGCTCGGCAGCACCGGCCCAGAGGAGCTTTGAAAGATTAATGGAGTTTAAATGGAAGCGTTTGGAGGGGAGATAAGGCTCATCTGATATGAAATCATATGGAACAACGGCAGCCAGGGAGGCCCCAGGTCCATAATGAAGTCCACTTAGCACATTACTCACCATAATGTGCTTTTTATTAAAGTCCTGTGCTGCAGATGCTGGGGCTGGAGCCCAGCGCCTGAGGCTGGATGGCCCAAGGGACCCAGAGCACCCAGGCCCTCCACCAAAAGCTGTTAGGATGGAGCATGCCAGCCCTTAACGGTCCCAAAATGGGACCATTGGTGTCCTGTCCCCTTTGTGAGGCAGGGACAGGGCTGCTGCCTCTCCCAGCACCACAGCATCACCGGTCCCCATGGCTGGGGCTGGGCTGCCTGGCCCGCAGGGACGGGGTGGAGAGGAGGCGGAGGTAGGGAATAATACGAAGGAAAACCTCTTTTTTAATCATCAATTTTTCTGCATTAGAATGTGACATGCTAATCCACTGTGAAGCGTCTAATCTGAGGGATAAAGGGCTGGATAACACCAGCTGCACCCGGCTTGGCTGGCAGAGCAAGCGGAGGCAAGGTGGCAGGATCTGATAAAGGGTGGCAGGATTAGTCCCAGCAGAGATCCCGGCTGCCCGGGCAATCCCACCTCGCTTGGCTGCCCTGACGCTGCCTCTCGCCAGGGTCAGGGAGGGGATCTGCAGCCCCAGAGCTATCCCAAAGCAGCTCATCCTGCCCAGGCTCTGCAGGCGCCGCCACCACCACCTTGGCAGCTCTGGGAGCTGCAAAGCACATTCCTGGGCCACGGTAAATGGCAAACCTGATTTTCCTCCCCTTCAAAGCAATTGAAGCAGGACACTATGGGAGCAGGACAGCCCGGCTGCAGGGTGCCCATCTGCTCCATCAAATACCCATCCCCAAATACAGCTCCTGGCTGCTTTCACCCTCATCTCAACCTTTCCCACCAGGCTCCAGCCTCTGGGTACCTCATGGATGATGCAGGGAGCCCAGCCCCAGCTCAGCCAGCCCTTGGCAATGCCCCATTACAAACCCAAAAGGGTCCAGCTCCAGAGGCATTTTCTGCGACAGCCTCCCCAGGGCTGGGCTGCCGCTTGCAGGCCTGGGATAACAGAGCTTGCAATGTTGTTTTCTCCTCGCCTCCTCGGGGATTGGTTTATCTCTATGAATAACTCCATCCCAGCTTTGATCTCCTCTGCCATTAAAGCGTGACAGGCTGTGAAATGTGCTGTTGCTGCCGTCAAATCCCTCTCCCGCTTCCCTCCCGCCGCCTCCGTGTTCCCCTGCTCCGGGGAACCTCCTTTTCCTGGGCCCATGAGGAGCTGCAAAGCAGCGAGCGGGGCCCAACTGCCCCAGGATGGTGGCCAAATGCTCTGCCAGAGCCAGGAAAACCCAAGCTCCATCATCCCGCATCGCTCGCTGCAGCATTGAGCATCCCTGGTCCCCAGCGGTGGGTCAGGGCGAGGCGGCAGCATCCCGGCACGCGCCGCCACAGGGGCTGATGTCACGGTTAATTATAGCATCCCCCATCCCTCTCCCCCGACAAAGCTTTACCTGAGAGAGGGTAAAAATAACTCCTGGCAAGGGAAGAGCTGAAATGAGACCAAGCACTCATCCAGCACCTCCCAAACTCGCGCAAACCAGGACGACACCCCGCTGTCTGCAACATGGGGACGTGGCCACAGTTTGTCCCCAGTTGTGGAGTCAGGATACACTCTCCTGAGTGCTGGTGCCACCGTGCTCCAGGCTGTGGCCATCCCCGGTCACCTTCACCCCAGCTCAAGTGTCAGCTCTGGGACAGGAGGTGGTAACCAGAGCTGGGGCCGTGCTCATCCTCACTGCACCTCACAGCTGCTGGGAACCAGCCCTGGCACCTTCCACAAGCTGTTTAAGCCAAGTTAATGGCCCCAGCTAATAATGGAGTGGTTTTATTACAGCATATCCCTCTCCCTGCTGCAATTGCTCCCAAGAAGACACATTAAACCTCTCCATGCCATGGGGATCAGATCAACTCCTTGCTCACACTATCAGGGACTTACCCAGGGCTAAACAAGCCCCTTCAGGCTTCTCTTCCATTTTCCTTCCTGCTTCTCCTTTCCCTCCTACTGGCATCGCACAGGAACTCCCTATCCCAGAGCCCGGAAGCACCACAAATCCCATTCCAAGCTCAGGCAGCTATACCTGCTCACTCCCTGCTAGAAGCACCCTCTAGCAGCACGCAGTCAGCCCAGCTTGCTCCCAGCTGCCTCCGTGGGGCTGAACCAGCCCAATATCCTCAAAACCACTTCCCAGGTGAAGCCCTGATGCCTTTATAGCCCAGCCCTGCCCATGGTGCAGCTGCAGCTTGTCTCCATCATAGGCAAAGGGCTGGGATGAGACCTGGTCCCCATGGCATGGTGGCTCCCAGCCACCCAATCCACCTCCTTGGTCCCATTTCCCAGGATGAGTTTCCAGCTCAGACTCTCTGGGTTGTTCTCAAAAGACATGACCTTGCTCTTGGCTCTATGAAATCTCATCCCATGGCTCTGGCACTTGTTCCCAAGGTCACACGCTCTTTCTCTCAGGTGCCAACTGTGTCCCCAGCTTTGTGGCAACTGCCAGCATCCCTCTTCCACAAGGGCCCTGTTGGATATATTGAGCTTGGGGAGCCCCAGGATGGCTCCTCAAAGGACATCATCAGTCATGGTCTTGGCTGCGCCTGCCCTGGCAGGGATCCCCTGCCCATTACACTGGTGTCACTTGCATGGGAAGAGCAGATAAATTTGCTCTGGGATCAGATCAGATCCGTACAAGTTTCCTGGTTGCATTTGGTTGCCTGCTTTGGTGGCGCCTGTATCCGTGAACCAGGATGTGCGCAGGGACTGGGGGCCCCGCAGTGCATGTGGGAAAGGAGGCACAGCAGCTGAACTGGTGGGCTGGGGCATGCAATGAGCACCCAGACATCAGCCAAAACCTCCTGTCCAGCTCCTGTGCACCAAAGTGATGCTGTATTTAGATGCTCCCCTTCCCCTTCGGCCGCTGAGAGCGGCTGCAGTGCTGGGAAGGGGCTGGAGATTGCTCTGTGGTCACCTCGGATGCTTTCATGAAGTGCTGAGTGCAGGAGAAAAGCAAAACCACAAGCAGGGGCTGTGCTGCTGCAGGGCTGCAGCAACGAGATGCCTTTGTGCCCGGCTGCCAGCTCCATCCCACCACCATCACCAGGGCTGCGCCCCTGGACCCAGCACCACGAGGCCTGGACACCATTCCCCAGGGAAAGCGGTGGCTCCCTGTGCCCCACAGGGATCCAAAGCACGAGGTGACACACCACGCACTGCCTGGGCTCTGCAGAAGGAGTCATCACCTGAACCACAGTGGAGCCTAAATCCTGCCCAAAACAGCCCCGGACTGGAGGATGGACCTCACACCACTCATTGCCTTTGCTGGATGCTCCCACGCTTATACTGCTGCCCTATGGAACAGGGAGATGAGCCTATAGGGATGGTATGAGCACCATGGGGACACCACAGCATCCTCCTGCAATCTGGCACCACCCGGACGGGTGCTGCAGCAGGACAATATCACAGACATTTTGGGAAAACCTCTGGCTCCAGCTGCCCCGATGAAGAACCTCGGAGCAGCATATGGTGGTTTTGGAAACGGGCTGGCACCCGGCAGGGAGACCTTGGCTGGAGCTGCTGGTCGGGCTGCCAGGAGCGTGCTGCCCTGCAGTGAGGATGGAGGATGCAGTGTGAGGATGCAGCACTACTGGTACCCGTGGACACCTGTGTTCACCCGTGTTCACCCGCGCGGGCAGCACCTCAGCCCCCCCAGGCAGCACCAGGAGCTCCCAAAGCATCAGTGCTTCTGGAGCTGGCAAGGTCTCTGCTCCGTCCTGCCAGCAGCAGCCGGTTGTCCCAGGGGACGTGGGGAGCCGGCAGAACCGCCCCTCGCTCCTCCTCTCCTCCTCCCTGCTCCTGATATATCCTCCTCTCTCCGTCCCCTCCGAGCATCCCTCTGCTCCTCTCCTTCACGCGCCTCTCACTCCCTTTCCCTTCTCCGTTTCTCTTCTCTGAACTTGCCCCTTCCTCCCTCCCGGCTCTCCCCCAGCCCCTCTTACCCACATGCATTGAACCAGCCCACTGCTGAGGATCCCCGAGCTGTGCTGCCAGGGCAGGGACCAGGACCCCCACGCTGGAGCCAGGACCTCCACACTGGACAATGCCTCTCCAGATATTCTGCACCATCTCCTTCTCCAGCGAGGAAGGACCAAGAGATGTTGCAGCCACCGGGACAGGAGACAACGGAGCAGATGAGTTCCTGTATGGGCAGGAGGAGGATGAAGAGGAGGAGGAGGATGCAGGGGCAGCCACGGACTTTGTGGCCTTTGCCAGCAGCTGCACACTGCACGGCCTGAGCCACATCTTCGTGGAGGGCAGCCTGGGTGCCCGGCAGGCACTCTGGGCTCTGGCCTTCCTCCTCTCCCTCTCCGTCTTCCTCTACCAGGTGGCCGACCGCATCGTCTACTACCTGGAGTACCACCACGTCACACTGCTCAGCGAGGAGGACAGCCCTGAGATGACCTTCCCTGCCATCACCTTCTGCAACACCAACCGCGTGCGGCTCTCACAGCTCAGCCACGAGGATCTGCTCTACCTGGCGCCCCTGGTTGACTACGAGCCCGGGATGGAGCTGGGCTTCATGCCAGCCCAGCCTGGCCCTGAGGATGACGATGAGCCCCTCAATTTGTATGTGTTTTTTAACCGCACTTGCCACCAGCTGGAGGACATGCTGCTGAGCTGCAGCTACCGGGGCGAGCCGTGTGGCCCCGCTGACTTCACCGTGGTGAGTAGCCCCAAGGTGGCCGGGAGCAGGGAGCAGCTCCGGCCGGCACCATGTGGGACCAGGCACTGCGGGTGACACTGTCCTTGCCAGCCCAGGGACAGGCTGATATCCAGTGTCGCTGGAGTTGGGGACGGCACCGGCTGCAGAGACCTGCTGGTGGGACATGGAGAGCTGTGTTTGCAGAGGAGGTGTCTGGCATCTCTGTCCTGGCATCACCGTAGCGTCTGCAGCCCACCGGCCTCACGCGTCCCTTGCCTGGGCTGGCAGCAGCTCGGTGGCATGGAGACATGCTGGAGGTGTTAGCTGGAACGGACGAGGAGGGATGGGAGTGTTCGGGATCCCGTCCAGCCCTGTCCTCTGCAGGGATGGAGGAGGGCTCGGAGGAGGTGCTGGTGCTGGTGCAGGAGCAGGGCTGAGTGCCGCCGGCTTGGGGAGCTGGGGCTGCCACGGGGTGTGTGGGGTCGAGGTGCTTTAAATCTGCAAATGTCTCCTCTGGGTCCGTGCCATGGTGGGGAACATCTCCTCCTCCATCAGGGCCGTTCCAACGGTGAGAGACACCCCACGGAGCAGGAGCCTGAGCTGGATCATACCCCAGGCTGGGGATGACTGTGTTTCGGGGCTGGTGATTCCCTCCTGGCTCCACGCTGTGGTGTCGGCAGCAGTTTGGTGCTGGCAGAGGGGCCCCGGCCTCAACCCCGTGTCCTCTCCTGCAGGTCTTCACCCGCTATGGGAAGTGCTACACCTTCAACGCGGGGCAGGACGGGAAGCCCCGGCTCATCACCATGAAGGGGGGCACCGGCAACGGCCTGGAGATCATGTTAGACATTAAGCAGGACGAGTAC
>NW_009937066.1:10527-12018 GCF_000696875.1 Nestor notabilis
CCTGCCGGTGTGGGGGGAGACAGGTAACCCCCTGCCCCTGGTTCTGCCAGCAGGTCTGCTCGGTCACCAGCACCTCCCAGGGTGCTTCCCAGCCCCTTCCATGTCCCCCAGTCTCCTTCCTCTTCCTTCCTTCCTTCCATTTCTCATCACTTTGGGTCCTTTTCTTCCCTTTTTCCTCCTTATCTTTGCTCTTTGCCATGGCAACTCCCCATCAGTTTAGACAAGCAGCCATCTCTTGTTTATAAATAGAGGCAAACACTTTCCCTGCCACACTCCCGGGTGCTGGAGCAGGAGGGTCAGAGGCAGAGGGGTCAAGGACATGGTGTAGCAAAGAGACGGATGGATGGATGGATGGATGGATGCATGCATGGATGGATGGATGGATGGATGGACATGCAGCACAGCCCTGCAGAGCAGGGTACAGCACCATGCTCACCCCACTTCTCTCTGCCACAGATGAGACCTCATTCGAAGCCGGAATCAAGGTGCAGATCCACAGCCAGGATGAGCCCCCACTGATCGACCAGCTGGGCTTTGGGGTGGCTCCCGGCTTCCAGACCTTCGTGTCCTGCCAGGAGCAGAGGGTAGGGACTGGGGGGGTCTGGGATGCTCCCCCTTCCCCTGCACTGTGAGCTAGACCTGCCGTGGAGCACTGAGCCTCCTCCCTGTGCCCCTGTTGCCTGCTCCTATGTCAGATGGACCCCTACAAGCAAGGGTCTCTGCTGTAGAGCTCCATCCGGGGGGCCAGTGGGCTTCTCTCCTCACTCCTGGCTTCTGCCCCCTCCCAGCTCATCTACCTGCCACCTCCCTGGGGCGACTGCAAGGCCGTGGCGGGCGACTCGGAGTTTTATGACAACTACAGCATCACCGCCTGCCGCATCGACTGCGAGACCCGTTACCTGGTGGAGAACTGCAACTGCCGCATGGTGCACATGCCAGGTGAGCCCTGTGCCCGGCAGCACCCGCTCCCGCGGGCTCATCCCGCTGACGTGGTCCCACCAGGAAAACCTGCTTTCTCTCTCCCCCAGGCGATGCCCCTTACTGCACCCCGGAGCAGTACAAGGAGTGCGCGGACCCGGCCTTAGGTGAGGCTGCGCAGCGCTGCGGGGCCGAGCGGGGTGTGTTGGGTTTCTCCATCTCTCCATCTCCCTCTGTCCCTGCCCAGATTTCCTGGTGGAGAAGGACAATGAGTACTGCGTCTGTGAGATGCCCTGCAACGTGACCCGCTACGGCAAAGAGCTCTCCATGGTGAAGATCCCCAGTAAAGCCTCTGCCAAGTACCTGGCCAAGAAGTACAACAAGTCGGAGCAGTACATCGGGTAACGTGCTGCATCCACAGAGATGGGGCGGCATCTTTTGTCCCTCCATCCCAAATCTCAGTCTGACACTGCTTATGTCCTGCACAGGGAAAACATCCTCGTGCTGGATATCTTCTTTGAAGCGCTGAACTACGAGACTATCGAGCAGAAGAAGGCATACGAGGTGGCTGGT
>NW_009937066.1:12028-12481 GCF_000696875.1 Nestor notabilis
GCTGGGTGCCCCGGGAGCACCACCCAGCCACCATCTGCCAACAAGGTGGTTGGGTCCATGCACCATGGCCCTGGTCCCAAGGATGTGCTGACAGCCTGGATGCAGAGCGGGGCACCCCACTGCCACGGCCACAGCAGTGATGAGTTCTGCCCATTCTCTGCTCCCTCTGCCACCAGACACTGGATTCACCCCTCGCTGTTGCCTTCCCTCTCCTCTGCAGGTGACATTGGAGGGCAGATGGGGCTGTTCATTGGGGCCAGCATCCTCACAGTGCTGGAGCTGTTCGATTACGCCTACGAGGTGGGTCTCTGCCATCCCATGGCTACCGGGGGACAAGATTATCCCAGAGCATTGAAACGCTCGCGTGGGACATGGGGAAGAGCCCCCCCTGAGCCCCCACAGCACTGAGATGTGGCTCTCACAGGTGATAAAGCATCGGCTGTGCCGGCGGGG
>NW_009937067.1:0-21219 GCF_000696875.1 Nestor notabilis
CTGCTGTAGCTGAACCCAGGACAATAAGTATCACAAATTTTAGCCTTCTTACTTTCTAATACAAGTATATAAGTCTTTGAGCTTAGTGGCACTGTGTAACTGACATTTAGTTAAATCCCATTTCTCTGAGTAGCAAAGCTGAATGCTGAGGGCCCATGCAGGAAAACAAATACTATTTTCTTAAATTCACCACATGGTCCATGTTTAGATACTGGCTATACAAAACAATATGATTTGTTTCAAAAATTAGATTTATCTTTTTTTGATAAATCCGTTTCAACTCCTTTCTTAATATTAAGCATGCTGTACAGCCACACCACTGCCATTCTTAAGAAATACAATGCTTAATAGGAAGAAGGAAGGGTAAAAGAGAGGAGAAAACTTTTGTATGTCCATTACACTTAAGCAAGAAATATCATTACCAACGTAAAATCCATTCTATATATCTGAAAGCATCCCCTTAAAAATGACATTTTGTTAGCATTGTACAGACAATGCGTGGACAGGGGAAAAAAGAAATTGTCCTATGAGGATACTTGTTTTGCATCTTATTTTGTGTCTTAAATAAGGAAGAAAAATGAAGAATGGTCAGAAATTAGTTCTCAAAGCTACTTTCAAAGTGTCTGTGATATAATGCAACTAATTGCTTATCCTTCCAAAGACCATGGGTGTTTTCATATCCATTTTAGCAGTGGGTCCATCAGTATTAGTACAAATAGTACATGTCTCTAATAACATTTTCTTAGTATAAAATAAGTTTTAAATATATCAAATCAATAGAGCTAGAACTTTATTCTGGTCATATTTACTGTCATTAGAGGGGAAAAATATTACCATAGTAAAAGTATATATAAGATCTAAAGATCAGAACTGGTTGAAAGCAGTTATGATTTGTTACTTACCAAAATCAGTGCTCTTTTTGAAACATAACAAGAAAGCTCAATGAATGAGATCTTTAGCAAAACTGATTTCTGCAATTTTAGCTTGAATGGGATACACAACACCTAACAGCCATTTAAGGGAGCAAATACTGTGTATTTTGCTAACTAGCAAGTTAGCAAACAGACATTGTCTGGTAAGAAGACTTAATGGGTAAATTAGCTGTACCTTTAGAAAAAAATGTTATATTCTGTGTTATGGTCACTGCACACAAATCACATAACTCTCACATAAATGTGTGAATATCCCCAAAGTGACATTCTCCAAAAATTCATTAAAAATTACTTTTGTTACACAGTAAAACAAGGCAAGATGTAGCAGTGCAACATGTATATGCTAATACAGACACTTCCAACAAAGCATAAAAGTGATTCAAGTACAAAGTCTTTAAAATTTTGCTAGTATTGAGCTTTCAAAGGAGTTTAGTACTGGCATTATGTGTTTTTCTAGTGAAACATAGGAGCAAACTCAAGAAATTATATTCAAGAGGGACCAAAAATTAATGCAGGACTGATCCAAAGTCTATTAAGATCTGTTGGATTTTAGAGTTTGCACTGGTAATTACATGAGACTACAGTGGTATTTGGTGGGAAAAAATACAGAATTGGATTTTATTGCTATTGTTCAATAAACAATGACAGCATCTTGATAAGAAGCTGATCATGTACCTTATGCATGTTGATGTGACATGGTCTCTGTCAACTCATTTCTATGGCCAGCAGGTTAAAATAATGTTATTGCAACTTATTGCATTCAAATAATTTATTTAAGTGTTTATGATTAGGAGGATGGGATCTGTGCCTTATGCTACTTACATTCGTAGAATCATAGAATCATAGAATAGTTAGAGTTGTAAAAGACCTTAAGATCATCTAGTTCCAACCCCCCTGCCATGGTCAGTGACACCTCACACTAAACCATTTCCCCCAAGGCTCTGTCCAGCCTGTCCTTGAACACTGCCAGAGGTGGAGCATTCACCACTTCTTTGGGCAACCTCTTCCAGTGCCTCACTACCCTCACAGTAAAGAACTTCTTCCTTATATCTAACTTGAACTTCCCATTTAAGTTTAAACCCATTCCCTCTTGTCCTATTGCTACAGTTCCTAATGAAAAGCCCCTCTTTGACATCCTTGTAGGCCACCTTCAGATACTGGAAGGCTGCTATGAGGTCTCCATGCAGCCTTCTCTTTTCTAGGCTGAACAGCTCCAATTTTCTTGGCCTGTCTTTGTACAGGAGGTGTTCCAGCTCCCTTATCATCCTCGTGACCCTCCTTGGGACATGCTCCATCAGCTCCATGTCCTTCTTATGTTGAGGACACCAGAACTGGACACAATACTCCAAGTGAGGTCTCATGAGAGCAGAGTAGAGGGGCAGGATCACCTCCTTTGACCTGCTGGTCACACTGTTTTTGGCACTGCCCAGGATCAGGTTGGCTTTCTGGGCTGCAAGCGCACACTGAAGCCAGCTCATGTTCAGTTTCTCATTGACCAGCACCCCCAGATCCTTCTCTGCAGGGCTGCTCTGAATCACTTCTCTGCCCAGCCTGTAGCTGTGCCTGGGATTGCCCTGACCCAGGTGTAGGACCTTGCACTTGGCTTGGTTGAACTTCATGAGGCTGGCCTCGGCCCACCTCTCAAGCATGTCAGGGTCCCTCTGGATGGCATCCCTTCCCTCCAGCGTATCAACCAAACCACATAACTTAGTGTCATCAGCAGACTTGCTGAGGGCGCACTCAATTCCACTGTCCATGTCGCTGACAAAGATGTTGAACAAGATCAGTCCCAACACCGACCCTTGAGGGACACCACTCGTTACTGGTCTCCATTTGGTCATCGAGCCATTGACTGCAATTCTCTTCGTGTGGCCATCCAGCCAGTTCTTTATCCACTGGGTGGTCCATCCATTAAATTCATATCTTTCCAGTTTAGAGACAAGGATGTTGTGCGGGACAGTGTCGAACACTTTGCACGAGTCCAGGTGGATGATGTCAACTGCTTTGCCCCTATCCATCAGTTCTGTAGCCCCATCATAGAAGGCCATCGAATTGGTCAGGCAGGATTTGCCCTTGGTGAAGCCATTTTGGCTGTCACCAACCACCTCGTTGTTTTTCATGTGCCTTAGCATGCTTTCCAGGAGAATCTGCTCCATGATCCTGCCAGGCACAGAGGTGAGACTGACTGGTCTGTAGTTCCCCGGTCTGTAGGTCCCCTGGACTGACTGGTCTGTAGTTCAATGAAAGATGAAGCTAAATTAGAATGTCTTCCTCACCTTGAATTTGTACAGAAAACCATAAAGAAACAGAAAGAAACTGTTTCAATAGAAAGAATTATTTCTGTTTCTGTTTGAAACTGTTTCAAACAGAAAGAAACTGGAATTCAGTAGGCTGGCTTCTTTAAAATATTTCACCACATCTGCTGTCACTTCTGGTCTCACTAAGAATTGCATCACATAATTATGATTTGTCTGCTGGATTTGACTATATTGACGAGACCTGGAAACATGAACTCACTACAACATGCCGGGTTTTCAGCTTATAAATGTTTAAAAACAAATTAATTGTTGATGAAAAAGCAAGACAGTTGCTCTGTCCTCTAAGCAATGTCCCCATTAGATGAGAAGAAATATGACAAGAAATGGACTTAAAGGAATGGCCATGTACAAAGATAAATGATCTGAAATAAAGGTAAAAAATCTTAGACTTATAAAACTGTTGAAGAATTAAATTTTGTATTGAAATTTGCTTCCAAGAGATATGTAATGGAAATACATTATATGTACCTTTTCCCTCTTTTATTGCCATGTGATTCAAGAAGATATACAAGTCAAACTAAATGTAAGACAAATTTAAGAATGGGAAACATTAAGGTACTAGGTACTGATATTTCATTTGTGGCAAAATCATTCAGAGACTTATACATTTTTTCTTTTTTATTTTTTTTTATTTGACTTTGTGCAAATTTCGTATGTATTTATATATGCTTGGAGCCACTTGGTTTAATTTTAGCAAAATGTTTTGACCCATTTAAAAGGAAGGGAATAAAATTGTTGTCCAACAGGCATAAATAAGGTTACTAATTGGATTTATTTTGCAAAGTTAGGTAAATCAGATTCTCATTGCTGAATATGAACCAGCATGCTAAATAATACATTTTTTCATGCTATTTTCCCCATAGGCTGTGACCCTCATATGTTGTTTAGTTACACCAATTTATCCCTACATTTATAGAAATTGCAGGTGTTTCTCTAATTATTCATTAGGCAAATAATTTTTAAGCTTAACACGAGAAGTAATCAATTCATGAATTAATTGTAAAAAACCACAACTTTTTATTATCTTGTCCATTACCAACTTTTGCTCATATTTCAGCTCATTTTATGCAAAAGACCCTTCTTTATTTCTGGGGTCTCTCTGGACTCTGAGTTTTCCCTTAGTGCATTCCCTGGTAGAATTTTGATCATTCCCTTTTGATGTAAACAATCATTCCAAGCTCAGAGGGCGTATTATCAAGTGTAATTGGAGTAGTCTAATGCTGTCTGTGGGCTAAGATTTAGAGTGGTCTTCAAACACCTTGGATAATATTTAGGTTGAATGACAACATCTGTTTGAAGTCATGTTCACAAAACAGCTCTCCAGTGATAACAGTAAATATCCTGCCATCATGGACTGCAACGCTTTCCAGATATTAAACTAAGTGCTGTACATGTGCATGGTCCACAAAAACTAGCTACATACAAGGTGTGTCTGATAGTATAAGAATTAGCCCAGAATTATTTCTAAATTTTATCCAGTGACCATTTAGAAGAGTTTTATGTAAAGAAGTTTCTGAAGCAGAAACAGTCATTTATATCAAATATATAAATCTTCTTTATTAATCTGCAGTACCAATGAGTCTTGTATTAATGGATGTCGAATTGTGCAAATTCAAGAACAGGCAGCTGGTGCTCCACCCATGTTACTCTGGTGTTCCACCCATATTATTTTGTAACTAAGCAGCTCTAGTGACCTCCTGGGAAATAGAATCTATAAAGTTGAGTCTCCTCATGTGAAGAGGACTCTGAAAGATTTACAGCTAAATCCCTTGGGGAGCACACAATGACTACACAGGTATAGAGAAAATATCACTGTCGCCACCATTTTAAAAGCAAATTTATTACAGCTGCATTTCGTACAGGGCCTGATGTTGATGGGTTAGTGTCTGGTAGACAGGAATTGTTAATCAAGTTTCTGGACCTTAATGGAGTTTTGTAGGAACTGACAACCGGGCCAGCAGTTTTCCCTGTTTCAAAAACAGGGATGTAGGGGTCAAAAAATTCTGTGCTTGCCTGGGAAGGTGCCTTATGGATGTAGAAACCTTGAGCTTTATGGAATCTCTTTGACAGGCTGCTTGGGACATTAAAATCTTCTAAAATAATGTTTTGGATTTGACCTTATATTTTTAACAGTGGTTTTCACTGTTGATTGGCAAGGACTCTCTCTGTGCATTAATCTTCAGGATTTATCTACTACGGATTTTAAATGGGAGTTTGTCAATGGGGTCTGTAAAACATATTCATGGTTGTGGCACACCTAAGGTTTAAGTAATAATAAGAAAAGTTTCTCAGTAATTGGAAGACTGAGCTATTAAAGTTCAAGTGCTATTAACGTGTAGCTAATATTTAGATACTACATAGAAATTCAACTGAATCAACCCTTCTTTTGTCACTGTGTTTGTAACTGAAAACTTACAGTTGTTTACGGTGGAGGTGGATTTTGAACTGAGTTCAACTTAAAATTCTGTTTAAATTGAGCATCCTAAAATTTAAGATATGTACAGCTTTCTAAATTGTTTATTTTTCTTTATCTGATTGCTTTTAATATCAGGTAAAGGCTGTAAGAAATCTAAAAACACATAAATCTATTCTATGCATCTTTTGAAAGCCAAGATTTACTATTTAAATTTTTTGATTAGTTCAGCATGTGTAAAATCTTTTCTACTTCCATTTATCAGCAAAAAGTATTAGTATTCAGCACAGCAGGAAAAATTCACTGTGTTCATCTGCAAACAGAACATGCAAAAGCCATCAAGTTCCAACTCAACTGTACATGACCTAGGATTTGGTCTCAACTTTTAAATTCTCAGTTAGAGCAAACACCAAAGAACAGCATTCATAAAGAGGAATCACTTTGATGTTTTTCTGGAAACCTTTCATCCATTGTCTGAAAACTAACTTATTCGTTTCAGTGGATAAAGAATAGTTTGGAAGTAATTACATAGTTCTGTAAGTTATGAAAAAGCCAGTTATGAAGAACTGTTTGAACAGAGCTGCTTAAGATCTGGGAAACATCCAGTCAAGAATAATTGCACAATGATAATGTACAACTAAATTAACCAATCAGAACAATTACTGTAAATGAAAGCCACAGTAACACTGTTTTTGAATGATGTAAACTTTTCAGGAGTGTGGTGTGCAGGAGAAAGTCCACTGGTAGACAAATTTTGGTACATCCCTGTTTTATACTGAATTTGGAATGTTGCACCATAGAAGAATTCTTTTCTTTTCTGGAAAACTCTTTGATTTATCTTACTGCTTATTTATTATGATTAGTACTACTTCATCTATATGAATTCTATATCAATAAAACAGTAAAAATTTTTTTCTAGCATAGACTCTATGTTCTGTATCTATCAGTTAATGAAAGAATTACTAAGAGGAATTCAAGTCTATATGTGACTATAAATCTGTATTATTGACATTAAATAAGAAAGATGAAAAAGCTAACCAATTTGTTTATGTAAATGTAGTTGACTTTATACAACAAAGTCTTTTGAGCCATGTGTGCAAATATACATGCTAACATTGGGATCTTAGCATTTCATTTGCATTTTCTCTTCCTTCATGTCAGGTTGTTCTGTACTTGTTTTATGCTTAGCTACTTTTTAATTATTATTCAAATATTTTAAGTTTATACATATGGATAAATAGATACTTCTTAATACAGATACATATAACTACACATATTATACATTTTATATCATGTTCATAGGACTTTAAAGCATTCTACTTCAAGAAAAAAGGTGAAAACATCATATGCAATAGTCTGCATGATTAGAGGTTAAATTCTTTCCTCAGTAGTTTAAGATGACAAAGTTGTACTGGGGGGATCTGTACTAATATTTAGTTCATATTTTCTGTGTAAACCAGAACCTCACAGGTGAGCTTAAATACTTCGATTCTTGTTTGTCATGAATCAGTGCAGTTCACTGAAGTTGTAGAGTTTAACTGATCCTAGTCAAGAATCTGGAACGTGTTTTTATTTTTACCATAAACTAGGAAAAAACATGGATATAAACGATAACACTATGCAGGAAGATTTCCTTCTGAGCTGTTCTACCTTTGCTCATCCTTTTTTTTGGGACAGGGTTGAGAGCACTATGTTGGGAGACAATATTTATAAATGTAAGAGAAAATAAGCTGAACATGCTTCTCCTTATGTGGTTTTGTTACGGAACAGGTTTTCTGTGAAGAGCATGTGCTTGTTTTAAATAATGTATTGCCAAATGAACTACAGGCCACTTCGTTTATAAAGTAGTTATCTGAATATGTGTTTAAAAGTTTAGAAAGGTGGTAAACCAATACTATTTCAGCAAATAATTCTCCACAGGAACAATATATATGGATTTGATCTACCTGGCTTGCCTACATCGTATCCTCTAGACTTGAATGAGAGATGTGAAAAGATTGTGTGTGATCTCCTTCTCCTTTACCAAAAAAACCCCACAACCATCCCACCTCCCACTCCCCCACACACCCCCCCCCCCCCCAAAAAAAAAAAAAAGAAAATAGAAAAATTTTGGAAAGGGAAAGGAAGTTCATTTACAGTAAAGGGAAATCATGTACCTGATGTCAGGTTGTGATGTCGTGAAGCTTCTTTTACTGGTGGTACTTCTAAAAAGCAAAGCATAGATGATAAATTAATCTCCATTTTCAGGCCAAAATATTAAAATAAATTTCAATAAGAAACATGCTAGTTTCTTGGAATCAGCTTACAGATAGGAATCTCTATAAACCAGATTTTTTTGTAAGAATAGCTTTCCTACTAAATTACTTAAACATAGAAATTTTATGTCTAGCAAAGCTGTACAAGCAAACTGCTTCTAGATAGTTTAGCAAATTTGCACCAGTACTTTTATTATGCAAGTCACTGTCTTTGACCAATGTAGAGAAGACATTTATGTCTTAGACCACTAACTTAATACATTTGTGTAACTTATTGCTATTAATTATCTTCAGAGGTATAGCAGAAACTGTTTATCTGTCTGCATATTACTGCAGAGAAATAATTAAAGCAGTGCTGCGTCCAACAGGTTAGTCAGAATATAGGTAACCATGAAGTCTATCTCATGTAAAAAGTGCTTCTTGTTATCAATGTAGTGATTCTACAGAATGAAGCTGGTGATCTGAAGCATCACACAAGCTATGGAGATGAACTTTGCACTATCTCACTAAGAAGCATAACAGCAGACTAAGTGGGGACTACTAATCCTACAAGTCTGTTGATACATTGCTGGAGGACCACACAGACAGGCTAATGCTATACTAGCCAGGGAGGGTCACAGGCAGGGCACCGCTGCAGTCTGATTGTATGTGCTGATGTAATCAGCAGAGAAGCTATCTGACACTCAGTTACTGGGGATTTATGCACAATTTCATCATTTTTATTTACTTGCTTGTATTTAGAAAGACCAACAAAGCTCCTCTTTCCAATCCCATGGAAAAAACTGTTTGTGTTTTTATTGCTATCTGATAAGATTTTCATCCCTTTATTACCTTTGTTTTTTTCATATTTCACATGTTTCTTCTCAATTGTTTTTTCTAGCAAGAAAAAAAGTAACAGAGTTCAAAGTTAGTAAATTGACTGCGGAACAGTTTATTACCTGAAGTTTTCAAGTAAAATTTGAAAATTAACACAGATCTTATAGGGTTTGTTTCAGATATCAATCCGTGCAAAGTTTTAATCTCATACTGTTTTAATTGTGATCTTGTACATACGTATGCACCCACAGAGTAAATTCATACCTTCTTTTTCCTTAGCTGTCTTTGTTTTTTTCATGGCTAGAAAGATTTGCAAGGAAAGAACATTAAGTGACAATCATCAGAAATATGGGACTCTTACAACAAGTTCATTGCACAAAGCTGATCTCCTTAGTAATTTCCCTGGAATAATAACTGTGGTAAATGTGTCTCATGGCATGTGTACAATGTACCTAATATTACTACAGTGGCTGCTACTATTAGTGGCAGTAGCAGTTACAGGCTTTCTGAACAGTCATTGGAAATTGAGTATTGCTGGTTGCAGGGGAGTTTGGAAACTACTGACAAAGGCTTGAGGCACTAGAATTCTGTAATTACCTAAGTACTGCCAGGATTCCCCGATTATTGGTGGCCAAAATACATTAGGTAAGGATCCTTCTGCTTATTGCTTGCTTTTCACATTCTTTCCTGGAGAAATCTCAATCATCTGAAACAAAAAAACAACCCCCCACCCACACACCCAAGAATATGGAGCTAGATAGATGTTTAGAACCTCCAAACGTGACCATTCTGAAGTACTGCAGCAGTAGATTCTAATTTATTTAGCTTATTTTCCTCTGATTGTACAGTCACTTAGAACATGGGATTTTTTAATTTTTGGCATCCTTTTTCCCAGCCTGCAAACACAGACATTTGGTCTGTGGCTCCATTCAACAAGGCAGATTGAAATTAAGTAAGGTGTATTGCTTCAGGCATCTGAGCCCATTTCAGTATTCCCTGTTGACTACAGAAGAAAACTGGCAGGCTGCCTTTGTATTGTTCATTTGCACTTCCTATCTTCACACCAGCTGTAATAATGCTTTGTTCAATGTCTTCTGGTGCATGTGTTATCTGATTAACACTAGCTTGCTCAGTGCTGATCACCTGTGTCTAGCTCACCAAAACATGTCGCAGAAGATGAACAGTAAAATAATGTAATAACCGATCAAAAGAGTCTTTGGTAGAGAACTGTAGCTGCAATGTTGTCAGTTTAACAATGCTGGTTTACATTAACATTGTTGATTGTTGATGAACAATATGTGTTACTGGTATGTTCATTAATTCTTTTCATAAGAATACCAGAGAAATGTAGTATTTACCTGCTGTTGGGATTTCACCTGTTGGCTCTCCAGAAAAATAAGCAGAAATGAAGAGGAAGCGGGAAAAGAAAAGCATATGAGGTTTAGGACCATGTTTTTTCAAGGCAAGTAACCATTTAAATAGATCTTCTCTTTCATCTGCAACTTTTCTGCAGTATATTCATTTTCAAAGGAGTGTGCCTTAACAATGCGCGTGTACACAGAAATTCACACTGAAAGCTGAGTCTCACTCTTTGAAGTACTATAATCCAGCATGCAATGGTTCCTGCAAATGCAAACACTGTGCCAAGCAAAGCTTTCCAGCAAGCAAATATTTAGAATTATTTTTAAAGGCGCATTTAAGGTTTTAGCTGAATATGCTATTTTCAAAAAATGTATTCAGTCTAACTGTTACCTCGCTTTTCTTATCACCCACACCTCCCAACCAAAGACTGGCACTGACCTGAAATAGCTGGCAATCACCCCTCTATACCGTTTTTCCTGCATTATCAGTTTGCCTTGCCTTTTAAAATAAAAGCTTTTGAGGTCTGGAAAACTGTCTTCTACATATTTATAAAGAACCTAGCACAAAAGTGTAATATATTCCTGTTCTATTATAAAACCCATAATAATTAATGAAAATCAGTTAATTAATTAATTCAATGGGGTAGAAATTCTCTGGTGTAAACCACCATTACTCTTTTTAAATCAAAGGAATAATTAAATTGTGATTTAGAATCCAAGAATTTTTTACCCATCGCTAATTCATTAGTCAGTTGTATTTTAAAATAAAATTTAAAAGGAAGAGAATAACCTTACTAGCCAAGCAAAGCCTTTATTCCTTGAACCTAGAGCTGGATAAAGAAAAAATTTCAGGGTGTTTTTTGATTGAATTATCTGTATTTTCTTCATGCTGAGTTTTGGCTTCAGATGAATGCGAACTTCTGCAGCTCACACCAAGGTGAAAATGATTCAATACTTTTTTCAACAGGAAGACTGAGCAATAAAGCATGTTTTTCACTAACACATCCCAGGAAACTTCCGTTCAGGTCTTCGTTCATAAGGAGACTCATAAATGTCAGTGCTCAATACTTAGTTATCATAGGCATTCAGCAAAGGCCAGTTTTGCTTCTATTAAATGCCCACATTTAAGTTCTTTAATATTTACATTTCTGCTTATGATCATGCTCACAGTTCCTGAAAGCTGATATATTACTGCATCATGACCCATTGTGACCTATTCTCATTTTTCAGAAGAAAAAAGAAAGAGATTTGTCTGAGGCATTAAGCCTAGGAAAGGGGTTCATGTTATCATTCCTTAACTGAGCGGTTGTCTGACTGAGGGATCTGGACTGGCCCACTTATATGCATATATTAATATCCTAATTTGGGATTAATGATTGATTCCCTTAGACAGTGAGGTACTGGAAGACTGTTGACCTGAAGGATAGTTAGTCTACCCTCTGGTGTATGCAACATAAGGGTCATTTCTCCTCTCAATGCATTAACAAAGTTCCATTTACCCTGAGGTCTTTGGGAAACACTTTACCTCCATCATTGGACATTCATCATAGAACTAAATGGGAATAGACCTTGGCCAATGCTTAGTTTTTTCTTAAAATAGCAGCCTACATGTTCTTCCTCTTGATTGTAAAATATGGTTTAGTAATAATTTTGCATGAGTAAGATATTGCACCATTTTTGTCCTCTGTTCAAGGTAACCTCTCACAATTTGAGTCTTTAGTCAGTTTCAGGGAGTAAATTCTGAGTTTCTTTACACATTCAAATTTGATATAGGACCAATTGCTCTCAAAGACCCTCCTGCATGCTAAAACAGAAATACTAATTGCTTTTATAAATCAGCAAGCAGCTGTGTGGTGTTTAGCTGCCTGCCAGGTTAAAAAATGAGAGCAGGTTACCATAAAAATGTATTGGTTGTTAATTTGGGGGCTTTTCAAACTCAGTCTTGTATTTCTGTTTTTAACTTGTCATTCACTTAATGACACAATATCTCTACTGATTTAAATCCCATTTACTTTTACTGTACGAATCCACAGGGTACAGTGTGTGAATAAATCTGGCCTGGGATTAATGTATGGATTTATTTTACCTTCTTACTAGGCGTGAACTCCAAAATCAGTGAGTATTTTGTCCATGGCTACATCTCATACTGAATTACATGATATCTATGTTCGTGTTATGACAAGTACACCTAGCTGAGAAACATATGAAGCAAAGCTATATAGAACTCCAGAAATAAAGAAGGCAGTGATCAAAATAAGTGTTATTATTTGAGTGGAAAAAAGTAATTTAAAATAGATGGCTCCAGTGTTTAGAATCCTGGACTAGATTTATTCAAAGATGGTTAGCTCAAAATAGGCTTTGTAAACAGAATTACTTTTGTATATGATCATAGGTCTGCTTGTTATTGTTTTTTCTTGTTTCATTTTTCCCCTTTCATTTTTCTAAAGGCACTATTAACCTTTATAATCATCTCAAGCAGCAGGGTATAAACTCAAGAATGTCATACAAACATCCCCCTGCAAAGGTCAAGGAAAAGTATCTTGGCTGTTCCTTATATTCACAATATGCCAGAGTAATACAGCTCTGATAAAAAAGCACTATAGACAGTAATTTTGGGTTAAAATGTTAGTTATTGCAGAAAGCATGAAGAATTAGTCACTTAAATCTCTGATGGTTCTCTAATAGTAAAGAGTGCCATCACTGGGTTTCTCAGGCAAATCAGTGTAGAAGACAAAAAGTCGGTGAACAGATCTAGTGAATACAAGACTGAACAAGTCTGAATAATGGAATCAAATAGAGGAAAATTTACTTACTGGCAAAATTGGAAATAAAACCACCAATAACTTCAGAGGGAGTAATAATTTTGCAATAATAATTTGAAAACTGAAAACTGCAATTCAGGATCGTGGGATATCCTTCAGTGTTGGCATATTTCAGATACTTCATGTTCCCTCTTTCACTTTGGAGCTGGGGTTCAGAATAACACTTTCTGATAAGTGTTTAAGGGCGGGTACTCATTTTGCCTAACTTCAAGCATCTGACATAGGAGACCAATTTAGGAAACTTAATAGAATCATTTTGCCTTGCCTTGTCAGCTTCTGATCTGGAGCAGGTAGAAATGGGGCTTGGCCTTGGTTTTGGATGCTCTTTGTAGACTACTTTGCATCAGAATAATACATGGTTCGGTCTAGATGTGCCAGGCATAGTACATAAAAAGAAACAGATCTGACAAGGCTACAACTAATTCATCTGTGAAGGTCCCTACTTCAGCATTTTCACAATCCAAAGCACGCAATGTAAACACTGTCCTTTTGATTGTTGTCTGATTATGATTTGCAGTGTGTAATGTGTAATGACTTGCCATAATAAACATAGACCCGTCTTTATCTGTTCAGAAGTCTTACTGACCTTAACAAGGACATTATCCAAGGACTTCAGTGAAAGTCTTTGTTATGAAAGAAATTCCCTTTGAATGCTCCTTAAAACTCATCTAAACCAGAAATATTCCTTTCTTTTCTTTAATTTTAGTTTTTTATTAAAGTTGAATTTTGAAACAAGACCAAGAATGTGCTTAGTGAATTAATAAAATAAGTAATTTTCAAATGGTAAAAGAAAAAATGCAAAAGTTGTCTAATTCAGTTATGCTACATGCCATTTTGTTATTTCTAACAAACAATATGTTTGCATAAAGATAAGTCATATGTCTACACTTTTAGTGTATTTTTATAAAAAGTGAAAATAGCAATCAGAGTTTGAGAGTTGCAGTCACAATATTAAATTATAAATTTGCTTCATGTGTGTTCAGTGTTACTAAGCAGATGGAGTACAAAAGTATCTGTAGTACAAGCAAGAAAGTACCGTTGTCTAACAGGACAAAATTGCAAAAATGCAAATTGAGACAACATCTATCTGAAAAAGCATTTATATTCCACAGGAAACAGGACATGACACCTACTTGCAGTGTTTTTCAGTTTGACTAGGAATTAAACAGAGGAAAAAAAATCAGAACAGATTCAGGTGCAGAACAGCCAGATACAGCATAATACTGTTATAGCGAATAATGGCTTTATTTGTTCTGTGTTATTTACTGCATATCAAAACATAATATTTAGAAACCTCTCAGTAATTAATAACAATCTAATGATGGATAATAATAGTAGGGAAGTTCTCATCTACACATTATAATTGCTGTGCTAGAGTTAAGGATGAATAACAATAACAAGAATTTTAATTCTTTACATTTCCTTTCATGGAGAAGCATGGAGAAAACATTTTTTAAATCCATGGTGATTGCCTCATAGTGAAACTGAACAGTGCTGCTCCCTATATTTGCAGTTATTTTGCTCTATCTTATACAAATGAGACTGCATAGAAGCTGTGGTATACAGAGACATTTATCATAGATGATGAACATTGCCATGTCATGATCTGAATAGTACATCATGTAATACCTGCTATGGACAAAAATTTAGCTATTGCTGGTCCTGAGAAGTTTACTTACTCAGGAAGACTGTGAAGTCCAAATAAATGGCAGACACCACAAATAATTAGCAAAATGAAGTCATTTGGAGCACTTTCAGAAAATGGTTCAGATTTTTTGCTGACATAACTTCTTTGGCACTGGTGGAATTACAGATGCAAAAATTTGACCTTTGATATATATATGACAACCATCATTGGAGTGCGTACTGTGCTACCTTTGCTATGGTGTGACACATCAAGGCCATTCTATACAGCAAAATAGAGCGCAGGGCCATGATTTTGGCATTTGCCATATATAATTTTACTTTGCAATTTCTTTATATAACGTTTCAAAAAGTAATGAATGAATAAAATGCAGGAGTGCTTACCTGGTTTTGTAGGTAGAACATATTTTTCATGTCTGACTGCTTCATGCTCTAGATAAGAGAAACAGCATTACAAAATTCCCATAATGTTTCTTTTACTATTTGTATGCCTTTTTCTTCTTCTTTTTTTTTTTTTTTTTTTTAACTAGGAAGGAGTGCATGTATATTTTTTTCATGAATAAACGTTCATTTTCTCTTGGTTCATGCTGTTATTTTGTCAAAAGGACACATGAGTAGTTACTAATAGATTATCAGCTGAGTGATTTGCCACAAAATAATGAAGTTCAGTCGTGTTGAACATAGCTCCACACATACAGCAACTGCTAATGTTAGTAAGAGTTATGCATGTATCTGAAGGAAGAAGTCAGTTAATAGGGGCTACCCTTAAATTCTTAAATGTGATTTATAGCTACTCTCCATTTTTGTTATTTGAAAAAAGAGCACAGTAAACTAAGCAACCATTCACTTGACCTTTATATTGATTCAGACGTATTTGAGGTGAATTCTCAAAGTCTCAAACACATTCTATTCCATATGAATAAATTAGATGTCACTGTGGAAAATTAGAGAACTAGCACTGCTTGGTAGGTAGTTCCCTCCCCCTTCCCCTTCCCCCTCTGTTCTTCTTTCTATTTCATAGTTATTACTGGAAAAATAGGAATTTAGGTTAGGTTGCTGGAAATGGAACAGATGAAGCAGCCTTGTTTTAAGCTAAGTCTAGCACTACCTAATCTATACAGAAGTCATATCTGCTTAAAAGGAATTGAAAAAAACTTCACCACGGATCTTGTATCATAGTAGCAGTTATGCCAAATGCAGGCAAATAGGGGCCACTGATACATTTTAGAGCTGAAGAACCAGTGGACAGCTATGCTGGCCTTGTTTCCAGGTGATGTTTCCCACAGCTAAAAATACTGTTCATCAGTTCCTTTTTGAACAACAAAGACATAAAGGTGGGCTGTTAAGTGGAAAATGTTGAAAATGTGAGTAGTCTCTGAAAAAAGGGCAGTATGCCTCAGCCCTTCTGCTACTTAGATGAATAATTGAAGTACTAGTAACTGTGATTTCAGGTGAAGATATATGCCAGAAAATGCTGAAATGAAGACATGATCGGGAATTTCAAATGGGAAACAGTTTTGTAAGGTGTGAATTAAAACTTATGTTGGTGAAGAGTGATATTTTTCCCATATTTGGGCTTTTTTTAAGCATGGCAATATTTGGGTACTTAACTGAATACCTTTTTTTACTTTTACAGTTTACCTTGCATGCTGAAGATATGAAAGATATAGGAAGTTAACAAGCAAGCTGCATGGCAAGTTGATGTATGGACTCCATCTTCAGCTCTTTTTGGCTGAGAAAATCTCTAGACAGTAATACTAAAATAATATATGATTAGGAAGTAAATGTGATGATTTTTTTTCTCTTTTTAATTCAGCAAGAATATTTATTCACCAAAGTAATTGTTAACCATGATTTTTACAAAGCTTGTTGCTCCTGATTTAATATTTTTTGTTGATACTTTTGGTATGGGAAGCAAAGAATGAGTTTACTCCTATACTGAAGCAATTGGTTATGTCAAATGAACTTTGACAAGACAGTGTGTTAAATGACAAGACAGTATGTTAAATGAAAGTAACTGAAAGCATGGTGATAAAGACACTATAATTTTAAGCAAAACTAGAAATTGCTAAGGGAGAGTTTCCATATGCTGAAGTCAAAAAAGCCATACATATCCAGCTATTTTACAGGAATTTTTCTGATCAAGGTAGGTACCACGTACTTGCTGGTTTTGCCTGGACTACAGAAGACAAAAGAAGGTAAAATGTAATATTTAGATATAAAGAGAAAAGAGATTCTACTTTTTCTTTTCTTTTTAACATTCAAATATTTTTATGACAGTCAGTTCTCACTTGTTCTTATCTTCCACCATTCACGTAAAGATGCACCACATTTGAGCCCCTAAAATGCAGGTAGGCTCTAACATGTTTAGACCTTTGCAACTCCCACTGGCTAGCTATCAGCTTCTGCTGAAATAATGCAGTATTCAGTCATTTAACACAGCAGCTCATTTATGTATTCCAGGACCATTTCTCCCTGTGCAACAGTGTAAATCAGAAGTAGCTCCAGACCAGTCAACAGATGATTGGAAATTTTGGGTGGTATTCAACTGATTTGCATCATCAGCAACACATTGGTATACATTTTATTCAGGAGAACACTAGTCATCTCCAGAGGCTAATTCGTATTCTTATAAATGTTTGCTCAAGAAAGATGGGATGACTTACCCACTGTTTGAAGTTTCAAGCTCAACAGCTATTGATCTGAAAACTTACAAGTTATTTCTGTAGTAGCTTATGTTAAGTTGGCCAACCCGAAATACTGCATTTTCAATTTGGTTCCAACAAACAGGAAAAAGATTTGGCAAGCACAGGACTCTAACAAATCTTACAAAAAGTGGTCGTCATGATGCTTTTGGCAATTTTTTTTCCAACCACTGATAAATCACTGTTTGAGCCTTCTGATTTTGCTCGTAAACTTAAAGTTAGCTGACCCTAAAAACAAAATTGTAAATTTAAGTGTGAAATCCCAGTAAATTCAAAGATGTTGAATGCTAACTCATTAAATGTTTGGGTTAGAAATGTATTGAAATATTTTGCAGTAATTTCTCCACTTCTATTAACAGAAACATAATTTATATGATCTGATAAGAGCTATCAAAACAGATTTTTTTATTATGTAAACAAGTAGAGTGCTGTAAAACATCACTTCATAGTCAAATGACTATCATGAGAGGTCTTATAGAAAGCAGTATAAACAGACAAATTATATGAATGTTCACAATCAGAGACAGAACCATAATATTCTGTACAACATCTATTCTGTTACCACAGAGGAGAAGAGACATATATGAAATAAGAATAGAAATGATGTAGTAACCAGCACCTTTCAGCTTAAAACAAAACAGCATTTTATTTAAGTGAAAATATTCATCATCATCATCACCATCATCACATCAAATGAAAATCTGTTGTCGGCATCATTGTCCAAGATTTGGCAATCTTTCATTTTGTTTGGGTTAAGGCTGCCTCCAGTAGTAATCAAGAGCTAGATATCTAGAAAGATACTTCAAAACAGCTTTGTATTGACTGTCAATGATGATGAGAATGTTCTAATTCCTCGGATGACCCTTCAGGTCTTCTGTAACAGTCATTATTATTTGACTTCTTTCTGTCAGCATTACTATTACAAAAGCTACAAGGTCTAAGTCATAGAAAAGACCCAGAGACTTAAAGATTAGTTCCAAAAACATTTTCAAGATCATAAAGCCAATTTAAGACCCATCGAAGTTCTTTAACTGGTGACTCATTCTCCTGCATCACCCCCCACTTGAGCACTGGTCTTTGTGCTGTAAATTCAGTCCCTTGGAAGATCTGACCTTACAAGGATACATGGGATCATTTCAGAGATCTGATTTACAGCTACACACCATTTCATTAGCCAGCTCTGGTAGAGAGGCTGGAACAAACAGCCCAGGAGCTCAAATGTCTTGACTTTCCTGATCACTGGAAAGACTGGTTCTTAGAATGATATCTACAATTGCCACTCTGCTGAATTAGCTCTAAGAAAGTGTTATCAGTCAGATATTTCAAAATTCTGTAAAAAACGATTGCAATGCAAATCTACTACATTAGATGAATGCTAAAGAGTGTTTAACATTCCCCCTTCCCGCTACGTACATCAGCAGAGAATGACTTGTTCCTACCTGACTTCTTACGGGGAGTTGTCTTTTGTTGTTTAGTTTTCTCCTCTGTATTGTGAAAGCAGCATTACAATTAGAAATTCACACTGTGTTAGCATATAAGTGGAAAAATATTTCTACACATTATATTATACAAATAATTTACAGTGACAAAATAAATGGATGTATTTAGCATCATTATCCCACTGTAGCACTGTAAAACAGCATGTGTGACTTATGGGTTCTAACTGCATGGTGACATCATACTCCCTGGGAAAAATAAATCACTAGGCCTAATGCCTCAGCCATCAGAAAAGAGCCACATACCTGGTAGTGTGTTTCAGGCAGGCACTCAGGTAGAAACTGTATGCTAATAATACTACTATTATAACTTTGTGAACATCACCTTCCTAGGTGTCTAACTTCAACAGCTTGGTATTATACGATGCTGAGAACTTCTGCTTAGATACTGTCTAACCACAAATATGCATGGACATATCTATGTATGTCTACATTCTGAAGATGAGAAAGGTATGGAGACCTCCAAGCACATATTAGCTCACAGAGGCACATCCACATGGGACAGTGCCAGTGTGAATGTGAGTTCATACCACCTGCTAATGGACAAGCCTACCTAGACCCAACTGGATATCTGTCACAAAAACTTAGAGCAGTCTGAGCTGCTGCTAATCTCATGAGAAAAGCTGCCCAAGTTCACGTACTCTTGAATTGCCTGTGGTTTTGTTCAGCACAGTTCTCCAATGACACGGACCCGTGTAGACATCAGCCAGAGGACCTGAGCTGCCTCTCCTCCAAGTAAGCTGGTGGATGAAACTTTGGTCAGAGGCATAGGTGGGCCCACACTTTCTGATCAGGTGGGGTTTGTCTTAACTGCCCAGTGACCCAGTGAGGTGGGAATTGGGATGTTATTTTTAAAAAACCCTCTACTCTGCCCAGTTTGGCTGACTTGAACTTCACCCTTTCTAATCCTTTCATAACTCTACTCACATTTTCTCTCTTTTCCCATACCTGACTTCAAAGCTCTCTCCTAAGCCCTACCTTTCACCATTCACATACATCAATACTTTTCTTCTTAATTATGTTTAAGACACATTCAGAATGGTGTTTCCCCTTCCTCTTGCTGATGGAAGCAATTTACAGCCCCAAGCCTCTGGCCCCTTTGTTTTCCCCAAGACCTCTGTGATGCATCAGATTGAATCTGACAATGCTGGGTGGAGGCTGGGTCAGGCAAGGATGTCTTGTCCTCCAGTGCCATTAAATTCATCTGAGTACTAGCTGGCTAGAAACCCCTCCGGGTTTGTACATGCACAAAGCTGCTTGGCTCTTGAATATGAGCAATGTCTCCAGCCTGGCAGTCAAACTTGTTCTTAAATGAGATGATGGAGAGAAGTAATGCAAAGGGCATGGGTGGCCAGAATCACCTGTGAATTACCAGATCCCTGGTTTACCCATCACTGTACCTATGTACCCTCAAAAAAAACAACCTTGAGAACTGCTGCTTTTTTTGTGGGGGTTATTTCTCTGAAATCTGGATGTCCACATTTGGCTGCTAAATCCTAATATGCACTCTAACTAAATACTTGGATAGTACACTGTTTACAACAGTGGACTGTTGTGTGATCTCAAGGTACCTGACATTTTCTTTGAATTTAGCATGTAACTTTCAGAGGATTATTTTTCTGAGGGCAGAGAGAGTAGGTTTATCTACTTCTCTGTGCTGATTTCTTTTTAACTTGGCTCTCAAATTCTCAGGGGTGTACACTTGCCAAAAAGGACCAAAAAGACATTTATCATATGTCAACAGATGGAGAAACAGCCTCCTTGTTGCACAGTCCATTTTTCACATCCTTAACACAGCAGCATCCAGCAAAACTACAATGCAAGTATGGACATGAAACACACAGCATCATGTGATTTGGGGTTTGTTTGGTTGGTCTGGGGTTCTTTTATTTGTTTATGGAAGAAAATTATTGATAGGGGAACATATAGGGAGGGATAAAGCTTTATGGTTACCAATCTTTTCTATTCTTTGAAAATAAAATATAACCTTGCATTACCATGCTTTTCTGTTGTCATCTAGTAGGTGGCGATATAATTTCTCTTTGTTAGTATTAAGTTTAGGTATTTCTCTCTCTCTCTCTCTCCCCCCCCTCCATACTCAGCTATTGTTATTGTCAGCTTCTTATGAAAGCAGTGAATTAAAAAATCTTAAGTCCATTTCATGGCTGTCTGTGAAGGTAGAGGTTTTTTTTACAGCACAACCAACAGCTAGAAGACGCAACTTGTGGAGATGAAGTATCTTCTTTCTGGTCCAAGATGAACTTTAGCATGTAACAGTACATTTCACTAATTTAGATTGGGGCATTAAGTTTTCTGTATGCAAATGCACAAGAACTCTAAGCATGCTGACTTTAAACATAGCCCCTGTACCATCGTAGAATCATAGAATGGTTTGGTTTGGAACTCTGCAACGGTGCCACTTGCATTGGGCTCGCTCCTCGCTTTCCCACAGAAATG
>NW_009937067.1:21248-49010 GCF_000696875.1 Nestor notabilis
AGCCTGCCCTTGAACCCTCCCAGGGACGGACCAGCCACAGTTTCTCAGGGTAACCTGTTCCAGTGCATCACCACCCTCACAGTAAAGGATTTCTTCCTTTTATCTAATCTAAATCTACCCTCTTCAGTTTAAAGCTATTCCCCCTTGTCCTATCACTGCATTCCCTTCAAGAAGTCCCCCTGCAGATTTCTTTTAGGCCCCCTATAGGTACTGGAAGACTATTACAAGGTCTCCCTGAAGTGTTCTATTCTCCCAGCTGAACAATCCCAGCTCCCTCAGCCTGCCTTCATAGGAGAGGTGCTCCAGCCCTCTGATTATCTTCATGGCCCTCCTGTGGACTGATTCCAAGAGGTGCACATCCTACTCATGTCGGGGGCCCCAGAGCTGAATGCAGTACTGTACCTTTGCTGAAATCTGCTGTGTGAATCCATTGGATTAATGACAAGTAAAGCTCAGAATGTTTGGTGCTTCTCTTTCTTTGGATATTTCTGCTCTTTTCAACACTAAATAAGATTTTTCTGGTTTTTTTTTCTAATTCTGGTGAGAATTTACAGTGATGTTTGCTCTGTAAGTCTAGAAGTCAATCAAATAAGTCTGTGAGTGGATGGCATATCTGATCCGTTTAAAAGTACAGGACGGATTTCTTTTCAAAATTAATTCATACCTGAAAACAGAACGTCTTGGACAGGCCCATGAATTTGCATTCATCTGAGAATAAATACAGTAATTCTTTGGTATTTATTCACCTACCTATTCTGAAACTTATCCACACAGCAAGTATTGATCTGCTGATTCTATGGGAGAACACCCTGATTCATTTTCCTATGGCTTTTTCACTGAGTTTCTAGGATAATATATAGTACTTTGACAAGAATAGAAGTAATATTTCCAATTTCTCATGCAATTTTAATTTACTATATCATGACGAGTCTGGCAAAAAGAAAAGCTAAACAAGACCAAACACCTCCCCTCCCCAAACTGATGACCTCAAATGCTACAAAAAGTCCAAAAGTGTGGGTTTTTTTGTGAATATTTTAGAAAAATTCAAATTTTGTTGTGTCCTGATTTTGAATAAGACCAAAGTTGAAAGTTCTGACTTTTTTCATTGGAGGGAATTCTGTCCTCTGCAGAGCTCTAGTTTTGCAACACTACAAACATTAATATTAATTTTTTTCTGATGTATGCAATTTAAATGGAAAAATACAAAGCTGTAAACATTTCTCTGTATATTGAAGGGAGTTTCAGAAAAATTGCACAAGAAATAAATTCTCTTGCTTTTCTTGCTCTCACACACTTACACAAACCACTCTTTAATTTTAACATTTCCCTAGGGATCAATATATTTTCTGAAGTTCTCTAGTTTCTCAGTCATATGATACACCTAAGTCTTCTGATAGGAGGTATAGGAATAATAATTTGAAGCTGATCTGAATCAAGGTGAAAAAGGAGGCCACTGCTTTGTACAGAATGAGGCTTTTATAATTCAGTCTGCTAACTCAAGAGCACTCTGACACAGAGCAGGCAGAAGCACTGATACCATCAGTGCTTGCAGATTAATACTTCCAGACATCAACTAAACCTCAAAACAGCCACTGTTCTCCAAAGCAACCATTAAACACCTAGGAATAGATCTTTTATGCTAAAGGAAATTTAGAAAGCTTTTTTTTTTTTTCCCTCCCTCTCCCCCCCCCAAGCATTTAATTTCCCAGGGCTTTAGTCTAGAATATACTATGCTAAAGTAAGCTCCTAATCAGTCCAATGTAGTGATTTGTGACATCATGCTCTGATGTTTTCAAATGCCTTACCAAGGATATTTATTTTTATGCTTCTATCTGGATGAGATCAGGCTGATTGTGCAGGAGCACTGATTGCATTTTGCAGGAAAGGTGAGTGATTGTGCCAGATGTTCAGGCAATCCACGGTTTGGCCACCACTGACCCCTTCCAGGGCTCACAGAGCTAGAAAGGGGGGCTTCCTTGCCAGGACATTCCTGCCTTGGCTGAGCCTACCAGCACCCAACTGCTGGCTGATGACCTCTGCTAGCTGTTAAGACATAAGAAGTGATCAATGAGGCAAAAAAACCCCAAAAACTTGGCCTATGTGTCCGTGAAAGCTAGAGAGAGAAACACTGCTTTTTTCCCCTGTTGACTCAAACCCAGCAATACAACTTAATTAATCAGCTACTCAAGGCTTGCAGGACATCTGAAAATGTCTATGGAAATAATTAACTTACAAATAGGATATTCTATTATAATAACAAAAAAGAAAAATAGTAAATACATAGCAGAAATTGTTTTCTTAAAAAAGAAATATTAAAAAAAGCCTAATAAAAAAAAAGAAAGCCTGCCTGCTTCTTATTGAACACATAAGGTTTGAAGTGGTTTATCCAATCATTCATTCATGAGCACTTCATTTTTATGTGAAATTCGAAGAGCAGCACTTCCAACAAAGGTTGATGGGACGCTGAGACTTGCTTTTCAGTGCTCACTGCATCTGGTAAGACCATTCAGGAGCAATGTAAGCAGAGCACCAAAAACAGTGCTTTCTAAGAAGCTATTTTCTTACTTTTGTTTCTTCACGCCTGATCCAGCTGTGGATCTCTGAGTGCCTTCCTCAGCAAAAAGCATGGTGAGACACAAAGCCCTGGTTTGAACGGGGGACCCCGTCCTGCTCACCGCAGCCAGTTGTCACTGGTTATTACTTACAGTTTACACAAGTGCATAGCCAGCCCAGGATTAGCTTTGTGTGGGGTTTTTTTTGTTTGTTTGTGTTTGATCTTTTGTTTGTTTGTTTGTTTTCATTATTCAGCTTCTTCTCTGAGATTCGGAAACTCAAGGCTGCCTCTGTTCACGCTATCATGAACCCAGTGAGACTGTAGCTCCTCCTTTTTGGGGAGCCACACTTCATGTAACAACTGGTTATTCCTCTTTGATGTACTGCAGTGCAGTAGAGAACTCCTTCCCCAAACTCTGAAACAGGTTTTGCTAATGCTTATAAGCCGTACTACAACAATGAGAGAGAGTCACAGGAACTATGAAAAACTGTGAAAGCTTAATCCTTTTTGTTAAAATTCACCCATATTTTTGTTCTTCTCCCAAACTCTGAGAGAGCCAATGACACAAAGCAAAAACAAGTGTCTAGCTCAGGGGAGTCTCCGAGCTTTGCAAACACCACGTATGCTTATTAAATGGATCCTGGACTAACTTGAAATTAAATTACCAAACCCACCTGGATTAGTCTGAGAGATAGCTTTTTCATGTTTAACACGCTCATGCTCTGCAAATAAGAAAAACTCCAACATTAGAAAGCTTTCAAATATGACTTTGCATTACATACGCATACCAGACTTTAGAAGAACTTTTTTATAAATATCTTTCTTGAGAAAACATATTTAATTATTTTCCCCCAAGTAAATAAAAAATAATGCCAAAGAATTATTTTTAATGTTTTAAGGAATCACAAAATTACATTCTGTGTTTTTTAGAAATACTGTAAGATTTCTAAAATTGTGAAATGTTTCTACTAATTTTGATTGCTGTCACATATCTTCTATATAGAAAATTTCTCCTGATAATTAACATAGACATCATGGAAGTATTTTACTACAACAGAAGTGGGGTTGTCTCATAAAGACAAATAAAGTTTCAGTATACTGCATAAAAAACTCCAGCTTTCCATATTTCTCTGTTAGCCTCAATCCCACAGACATATTGAGAAGCAGTAACAATAATAAATATTATACAGTATTAAAAATTAGCTGTATGCAACTTTCTGCTATTTAAAAACAGTGTGATATCAAAACCTCAACATGATGAGACAGAATAAAACAAAGCTATGGCATTTCAGAGGAATGTTAAAAATGTTTCATTCTCATTTATTGCAGCTATGTCTAAATTGTGTAGCAGGTTACGGCTGCAGCATACCAAGAGATAAATCTCTCTGTTGCTTGGATCAGAGTCCTAGCCAGGGCATTGCTCAGACCCTTCCTTGTCTATGACCCCCTTGATTTTTTTTTCCAGTGCAAAGCTGCCATGGAGTCAGAGGGTACAACAGGTGCTATCTCAGCCCAAACTGGAAAATGGTTTCTGTGTAAACTGGGACCTGTGAAACACACCTGGTCCTGCATTACAGAGTGTCACTGAAAACCAAGTCAACATTTCCTGTGAGCTTGTGTTGGTGAATCCCATCTTAAGCTGCTAAAACTTTAACAACATAAATACCTGTCGTGGTTCAAGCCTAGCTGGCAACTTGGAACCACACAGCCGCTCGCTCACTCCTCCCCCTCCTCTTCCTTTCTTCCGCTGCTCCCGGCGGGGTGGGGAGGGGCACAGGTTGAGATAACAGCACTCCGGTAACTAAGGTATAATACAAACCACTACTGCTACCAATAATAATGATAAGAGAAATAACAAGGGAAAAGGACACAACCGCTCCCCACCCGCCGACCGATACCCAGCCCGACCCGAGCAGCGATCTGGGCCTTCCGGGTAACTCTCCCCAGTTTCTATACTGGGCATGACGTGCTGTGGTATGGAATAGCCCTTTGGCCAGTTTGGGTCAGGTGTCCTGTCTCTGCTTCCTCCCGGCTTCCCCTCCTCCCTGGCAGAGCATGAGACTGAGAAAGTCCTTGGTCAGAGTAAACATTACTTAGCAACAACTAAAAACATCGGTGTTATCAGCATTGTTCCCAGACTGAAAGTCAAAACCACAGCACTGCACCAGCTACTAAGAAGGAGAAAAAATGACTGCTGTAGCTGAACCCAGGACAATACCTTCTAAAAGCTGAAATAATATTCTTTATTAACTTGTTACTTACTGTGTTCATGAGGTTTCTCTGAGGCCGCTAGAATTAAACAAAAGAGGTTTGTTTTAATATTTATTTGTATGCCTGTAATGCAGGATTTAATGCATTTTTAATTGCATTAGTAGACACATAAATATTCAGTGAAGTCTATATTAAAATGTGCAACAGTTAGCATTGTCATACTTATACTATCCACCCCAGACACCTGACTGGGACACTTAGTTAAGGAACACAAGCACCCTAAATTCCTCATTCAGCTGACGTTTGATACAAATACCCCTGGAAGGCTCTGTTCCTCCATGGTGGGCTGAATCACTAGATGGTGACCATTTATCAAACTAGGACAACTACATTGCTAAGTGAGGTGCTCAGTTCAGGGCCCACTAAGAGACAGGGCAAGTTCAGACCATAAGGTGTCCAAAACTGGCTAAAGTCAGGCAAATAATTTCAGGCAGAGTGAGGAAATGACATCTAGGGCAGTCTCAAGAGTCCCTATCTTTGCATCTGCCCTAGTGAGGACAATGAATTACAGATGGAATCAGTGATATTCCAAGGAGCAGAAAGGTGTATTTGAAAATATAATGAACAGAATTAGGGCAGATCCAAACAGAAGGACAAGGACTCAGCATTTCGGTACCACAGCTCCTAAAATTTGTTTCAATTAATTTTTCACTTTTATTCCCCAGAAAAAACAGATGAGATGATAAAACTGAAAACTGAGCTAGTGCTTTCCATGGACCTTAAGAGAACATTTTTCAGGTAAAGCGAGAGCTCAGGGAGCTGTACCCAATGCCATTTTTGGTTCTACAGAACGAAGTTAAATGCCAAGACCTAGCCCACCAGCTGGATTTTTCTTCTTGGTTTTTGCAAGGCAGCTGTTGTTTTTAAGAAAATAAAGGCTCTACGAGCTGCATGTAGCAGTCTGCTGTGTGTGAAAGAGCATAATCCCACAGAGAGATGCAGCAGTGCAAGGGATGAGACGCCTTTGCAGACCCAGGAACACAAGCACTAATTTTGCTCTTTGAGCTCCTGGGCTCTGATTCACTGAACTCTCGAGCTTCCACTCGGGGCAAAAAGTAACCGCTGTGCAAGGGGGTTTTTGTTTTGCTTGTTTTCCCTGCAGTATAAGACAGCTTCAGTTTTGTACCCAGTCTCTGTTTAATCCAAATTGTTACTGTGCATTTAAGGAGACAGCAATTGGAGATGGTGTGCAGAGCAAAGCAAAAACTACAGAACTTTTTTTTGGGGTAATAGAGACTAAAAACACAAATTAAGTATATCTTCTTGTTCCTAAGTAAAGAATCAGAAACAGGAAACCACAGAAAAGTAGAGATCCTATGACAAAGTTACATTTGTTATCTTTATGTGTGTTAAGAAAACCTTTTCGTAAATTTAGGCTCAGTTGTTTCGTCTAAACAACCGAAAACCCACAAAAAATAGTTCTCTAAGCATTTTAAACTTAGGTAAATTCTGTTGTAATTTTATGTTCTTGAAATATGTCTGAAATTTGTAAAGAAAAATAATTTTGTATTGTGTCAAAAGACATAATATATGCTAATCTAGCTAGATGAAATTTCACCTAGTTACGAATTTCACTTTGCAAAAGGAAATTCATGGCAAATATATACATATAAAAAAACAGACTGAAACTTCAGGGGCTGATATAATGACTTACATAACTACCACAGAATATGAGTCACATAAGACTTTCAGTGACCACCAATAATGACCAGAGCTAGGCTACATCTAAACAATATTAAAGAATCTTTACTGTCACTGCTTAATGAATTTTACAAACAAGCTTTTGTTACACCATCGTTATCTCATATCTTCAATTTGTTTTAAAACACTAAAATCAAATCAAAGCCATTACGCCTTAGCTTTCTAGTGAATTCAGTGCAGATATTTCCCTTTTACTACTGGTGAGTATGAGTCACAGAAGAACATTTAAAGCTATAGGAACTCAGCCCATGTCTGGCCTCTCACGTTTAGGAAGCTATCTGTGTTGCCCTTTTCCATATTTTCTGTGGAGGTATTAATTAGCCAAACTTGTATAGTGTCAGTATCCATACAGAGCCTGAATACAGATCATTGCTATCACCGCTTTCCTAAAAGCCCAGCCTTCTTTTTTGCTGGTGTAAGACTCAGAGATACTGCAGCTGCATATCTTGATGAAATAATGAAGGTCTTCTAAAGTTAAAAGTTTTTACAGGGTGGATTGTCTATTCTACAACACATCTAAATTTTATTGAAAAAAAAAACCCACAAACAACAAAGTGAAATTTTGAGATGGTCTTTAGGCTGTAAACACCTGTGTTTTGCCCAATCTGCTAATTATGATTTCAGTCCATTCAGTATTAATTGTATCCTTCTTATGTGTCATATTATCTCATCAAAGATGTTATTCAAATGATCAGTACAGTAAGAAGAAAGCCAAAATCTGAAATTCCAAGACCCTTACTTTCATTTTCACAGTATCCCATGGGTCTGTAACACAGTTACTCTGATTTTTAGCCTACTTAGTGAAAATGAGAAGATAGAAGCTAAATATCAATGATGTAGTTAGACTTTCCAGAATATTGAACCATATATTCAGTATTGGTATTTAACCTAGAGGGTGAGAAATAAGAGGCTGCATTCTGCTGCTTTCAGTCATTTCATGTAGTCATTTCATCCTGCGCTGAAAGAAAAGCACCTCTACTCAAATTTTGAATTTAAATAATATTTCTTTATACAGTGCCTAGATAATCCGTGAAACAATATGCTGCAAAATGTGTGGATATTTAAAATTTTAAAGACTTTTAGAAGTGACTTGGCAAGTTAAAGAAAAATTTACCAAGTGCTTTTAAACATGAAGATAATATTTCTGGCTTAGGGAGTTGTTGACCTGAGGTCATGGGAAGTTACAATATGATCTCTGTGTGGCTATTTTATTCCTGTACTCTTCCCTAGGCATTTGGTGGTTTGGCCATGGGTGGAGAGAGAGTGTTGTGTTAGATCAACTCTTAGTCTCACTTCAAATAGTTGTTCTGATGTTATTAATTAACAGGACTAGTTGTTGGGTAAATAACTGTTTGTTCTTAACAATTTTAGAAAATTCAGTCTTAAGTACTTTATTTTCATTTGTTTAACACTTAAACCATATTAGAGGAAGAAAACAGTAAGATTGGGATCTAATGAAACCAGATGGATGTTTGATGAAATACTTGAAGCTACATAAGATCTGAGCTGGATCAATGAAATTATCTGGTTCTACTCTCAGCAAAATATTTTCAAATTTCTTTTGTGTCAATCTAAATTAAATTTGGTATCAGAGCTTTGTAGTTATCTTGCTGTTTTTCACATTCATTTCAAATTTTCTTTGACTCTTTTTCTTTGTGCCTGCTACTCTGAATGCCAGAAGGGTATTAATTATATACGGCATAGTTTTGTAAATTAGTTTCTGATATGGATTCAGAAAAAAAATCCTCTGTTTTATTGAACCATAAATTGGTGAGGCTAAAAGCAGTACATGCTTTTTTATTATAACATGCCTATTTTCCATCTGGATAACAGTCATTTGCTGTTCAGACAGCAAATATATTTGTGAGTGTGCACAGTCTTTAAGAAAAAAATATGTTGTGCAGGAAACTAAAGCAATGCCAGATTTTTTTTTTCTTAGTGAAAAATAACAAAATAATAATACACACTGTAGCTGAGAAAATTATTTCTAATTGGATAGTTACATGTATGTCATAAGTAAGAAAGTTATTTTCCATTAGGCTAAGTAAGAGCCTGGATTATCTCTCATTAAAGAGAGCACAAACTCTTTAACAGGATTTGGACTTGGCATCAGAAGAACACACCCATGATGTTTTTCTGCAACAACATTGCAGGCTGAAAGAGGAGTCCTTTAATGGAATTCTCAAGATTTGTGCCTTAAATTTCCAGTTTATACATAATGATAAAGGGTAAATCTTTGATTTCCTTATTCAAGCTAAGTAAGTCCATTCTCCCTGAAAAAGATCTGGAGACAAACAAAAAATTTGGCCCTTACACAAACTAATGCACATTCCTCCTTCAAAATTCAGTTTGTAGTCTTAGTCTTGTAGTCTTGCAAGAACTTAAGATGCCACACTACTCTGCCTAATCATCAATGTGTTTTTAATTTAAGGTTGAATAAAACTGTCAGCGCAGGGTTTTACAGTCTGTGGAACAGCTGTATTATCAAAAAGTCAACCTTATACTGCGATGGTTCAGAATGTCTTAGATTACAAAAACTTTAGGAAAAAAAAGGGATTATTAGGATTTATCGGTGTTCAAAAGCAGCTCCCTGCCTTTGTGAAGTTATTGTCTGTACCCTTTGTCATTCAAAGGAGAAGTCAAATGTTCCCACAAGGCTTCTGGACCAGCAGACCCAATCTCTCATATCTGCCTGTGTCCTACCCAAGTCCTGCTGGCTGACGGAGCAGCTGGCAGACTAACTGTGCAAAAAACCCCAGTCTAATTATCATATGTCTAAAAAAATGACTCCTCACAAAACAGATTAACTACAGCATGCTTCCAATAAAGAGAATGGCCTGTGCTCACCCCGACCCTTGCTCTATGTTAGAAAATTGCCTTGACGGTGCATGGCAAATAGATGGATGGGTGATAGAAAGAAAGCAAGAAGAATATTGTGGTTGGGTAAATAGAGGAACTTGTTGTATAATTATATTAAAATGCATGCTGTGCAAGCCTTGTCCTTAAAGGTCCTCTTAATTCCCTACAGCATTCATTTTACATTTCTGGTTTACTTTAAACCTATAATGCTTTCCAGGATATTTGTACAGGTTTCCACACATTCAGGAAGTGTTATCCCACATTAACATGGCAGGTATGAAATACCAGGTGATTTATCTAAGGCTATCTGAAAGGTTTGCAGGGAAGCAGAGAACTTGAGGTTCCAGGTAGTGCTCTCACTCTTATTCATTAGCAGGGAGTGCTCATCTAGGTCTGTGAAGCACCACAGATTTCCTTGGACCACGACTTATTGTGACTAATGATGATAATAGGGTAAATGATTAAGACAAATGCTCCTAAAATACCATGGTTCACCATTATATTAAATAAATAACCACTGATGTTAGAGCCTGTAGGGTATTCACTTGTAACAGACTGATCATTGTATTGCTGCTTTTCACCAAAAAAGCTGTCAGGCTGCTCTCACAGTTTCTTCTGCTTTATTTCCATTACCAGAGCAGTCTGGTGCAAGATATATGCCTTCATACAGTTAGTATGTTTGTGTCTTTGCTGTTTGGCTTGCCTTATACCTTGGGGCTGCATAGTGAAGAATGAGCTGATGCTTGGTTTTGGGGGATTTTGCTGTTGTTGTCTAGAACAACTTGGGTTTTAAGACTTACTTTTTACTGGCAATTCAAGAGTATTTTGTACAAACTGGGAAAAAAAAAGAATAGTTCAGAAAGACAAGGGAAGGGAGAAAATTTAGTATGGCATAAACGTAGTAGAAGTAGGAAAAAAGTACAGACATTTCTGATATTTTAAAATGATTTTTAATGAGAGAATTGGTTCAAGTTGAATCTGAGATGCATGACGGTAGGGAGCATCAGTAATGATTCCAATCTTTCTCTGTTTCCCAATTTGTCAGTTAAACAATAGAAATGCACTGGGAAATGTAAGTCTTGTTGAAACAGCAATCTTCTACGATTACACTGAAAGCTAATGTCTTAAAAGCACTACAAGTTTTAAAATCCCAGGAGGACAAATCTTCCATTGGTGGAGATGGAAAGAATAAAATTTCAGTCAAATGTAGATGAGGTACATGTGCTGCATTAATGCATTCATCTTTAGGCTTATGTGGCGAAAGACCTGAAGAGCTTCCTCTTAATATCATCCTCAGCTTCTGATGTTTTCATGTGCTTTTCCCTGAAATTGTGGGATGGGAACATACAGATGAGGGACAATATGCTTAAAAAGCTTTCACTTTTAGAAATATCAGTTTTACATTTGCACATAGCTAACACAAAACATAGCCAAGCTCAGGCCATGCTCTATTTCAGCACAAATTATTGACTCGTAAAGGGCAACTGAGGCATGTAGGATGTTAAAGTGATGAGGTTTTTTTCTGAATATTGACTTTATTTAAGCAGAAATAGTGTTGTTCACCATTCTCCATAAACAATTGAAGCCAAAATAAACACCTCTTGCAGATATTAATATTCATTATTATTTGAATCTTTAGTCTATTTAATTATACCTGTTGTTTGCGAAAGATAACAGATTTCATGCAAATACTTCAAATATAAACTCCTTTATTGAGCTCCTTTTTAACTATGACTGGATGTGTAAAAGCATAATCATGGTTGAGTAGATATTTACATATATTATTAGATAAATGTAAAATAATTGCCAGTCTGTGAGGCCAGGTTGGATAGGGCTTCAAGCAACCTGGTCTAGTGATGGGTGTCCCCTGGCTGTGGCAGGGGGGGTGGAACTAGATCATCTTTTATGTCCCTTCCAACACTAACCATTCTATGATTCTATGAAGAATAAGATGATCTCATGAAAATCTAGAAAATAGGAATTTTGGAGGAGAGATTAGTTGCTATTAGGGGTGAAGAACAGCAAAAAATAATTAGCTTTTGAAAAGACAGACTTTTAACAGTGTGCTACTGAAATTAATATGGTGATTAAAGGAGAGGGCTAATGACTAGCTTCTACAGAACATCCTGAGCCATCATCATTCTTCATGAAATGCTGCTGATCACTGGTTTTGCTTTAATTGCAACTTTGTAAGAGCACATTTCTGAAAATGATGTCTGCATAGATAAAAAAAGAAATGTAGATTATCACCAGAAGAACTGTGCATTTGAATAGAACACCTCTGAGCATTCATTTGCAGACATCTTTACTCAGAGCAATAAAGTAATAGTTTATCCCATGGGGAAATTTTTAGTCAATTAACCATGTGTTATATGGATATCCAGGTGTTTAAGCATATTATGCTGATTGACAGGTGAGAGTGTTGCTGACATTATGCCAATACACATGTATTACATCTAACTTATGGTAGCAACAGAGGCCACCAATTACACAGATTACTTTTTCTACAGAAATCACAGATGTTTTATAATCATTAAAATACTAGTTTAACTGTCTCCATTTATTCGTAGCAGGGGCTGAATAAATTACTGTTGTACTTCAAGGCAAGTAAGAATGATTAACACAAGTTGTAATCATAACTGCAATTGAAATGCTATGCCAGGTCTATCAGTATGAATTGTTTTGGAGGTTTGTTGTTACATAAGATACACAAAAAGTATAATCTCAATTTTACCTTGAATGGATTACAAAGTTGCAACTAATGACAAGGTTTAGATAAAATCCTTTGAGAATAAAATCCATTGAGAATAAATTTGTGGGTATTTAAAGAAAAAAACAACATTGATGCAAGTTAGCATCATTACTTTTATGTGCCTTAACCAAATCTAAACTGTGTTCCTTGTAACAGTCAAGTCAGAAATACAGGTATATCCAGGGGGCAAATCTTTGTATTCTGACAGATAAGTAAAACAGTTGAAACACTCTCTGCAGGTGCTTATTTCTCTCCATTAACTCTAAAGTGAAACTAGGGTGAATAGCTTTTATGTAGCTGATTAATTTTAGACATCTATGTTTGCTTGACTTAAAGTTTCTTAATGATTAAATTCATCTGAGGATCTAAAAAAGTTCTTTAAACTTATGAATGCAGTGAAAAGTCTTGAGCCCACGGCACTCATCATTCCTCTGCCTGCTTTCCACTTATATTGAGTGGGTAATTTGAAGGGTGTGTTCTGGTCATGACTTATCCTAACTGAAATATTTGCAACATGTAAAGTACATGAGCCTGGTCCCTCAAGATCTGGCCATCACTTAGAGGTTTTACAGATCAGTAAGTCTCTCATAACCCTGCAAAATGAACATAAATTATTTATAGCCCCCAAGATAGCTGAGACAAGGTAAACATAGGTCAAGCAAATTTCAGTTAACTGATGCAGACTTTTGAAAGCATCTTCCACATTTCATGCAAATGCTCTGTACATCATGATTCCTTGAAAATACCAGGGTTTTGTTGGTTCAGCATGGGAAGTCAAATACCAGTGTATGGCCAGTCATCTATTAAATGAAAAATGTCTTTAGGTAGGACCGGATTAACACTGAAGAACACCTTGTCTGTAGTTTAAGAGTCCCATCAAGTGTTTTTCAGTAAACCCATGTTATTTAGTTCTTAATCTGATTTAGGAAGGCGATGTTAACTACTGGCTCAAGGATCTTTTGGGCTCCATCTTGTGGCTAATTCAATGACTTTAACCTCTTGAGAGAGATGCCTACCTTAACTTCAGTCAAAATAGCACTGCAGCATAGTAGCATGCCACTGGTTTTATTATCTTCTCATGGATAATACTGTATTTTTAACACCATTTTAAGAAAATGCTCTTAAATGTATTTCTACCATTTCTTTTTCTTTTAAGAAATACACATTCTATTAGCAGGCTGTGCAATACAGTTTACAGTTGTAGAATGAGGTATATTAGAAAACTACCTAATGAAGGTGTGGTTTTTGTTGCACTAGTGACATTCACAGCCGAGCAGAAATCCCACACTGCCATGACCATTTCCTTTATGATAAGAAGGCTGCCTTCCAGTTTTCTGGTCAACTCCAAAGCTAAGCAGTTCTGAAATGCACTACTGTCCAGTTCTTTTTCATTTTGGAAAGCATCTTGATTTTTATATACATTGAAACAGGACACTGCTGTGCCTTTGCCAGTTTATACCACACTCTGTATGCATAGCAGCAGTTTCCAAGCAATGGATAGGGTACTATTACCATGAGTAATTGAAAGAAATTGTCCTTTACTATATTGACAAAAATATATAGTTTGAAGCTGGAATGTACATGCCTTGCCCATTTTCTGCATTTGTTTGATATTAGCTGCAGACTAAATGCAGTTTTTTACACCATGATGTGTTTATTGGAAAAGGTTAAAACGTGATCCTGCATACTCTCCTGTCAAATTATTATCGATGAAACTTGTCAGATGAATGTGTTTTTTCTAAAAACTATTAAACAAATTGAAGAGCAAGCTGCCAGAGTGGTAATGTTGGAAATGAGAACAGGAGACATGTTAGCAACAGGAAATATGCTTCTGCATCCAACTAGCTTACAAGTACTTGTAACATCTAATTCTGTGTAGGAGATGGAACTCCCAGAAGACAACTATGCTGAATTAGAGGTGGATTCTGACTTGGCCTCAGAAGTAAGACAAGATCTCTCTCTTGCTGCAGGGAGCCTGGAGTAACCAACTTCCTGGCAATTGAAGTTCGTAATTCACTTTAAAAAATGAGACTCTTCTTACACATATGCGTGTGAATGCACAACCCACAAAGATTCTGCGATGGTTAAATGGGTTCATTAGAATCACAGAAGCAAAGAATCTTAAGGCAAACTGATCTGGAGAGAGAACTTACTAAGGTTGCTTGCTTGACATCCCCATTTTAGTCCATGCCCTCTCTAGTCAGAAATCAGTAAGGTATGGGAGCTGTGAACCGAAATGAGAAATTCCATTTTATGAAGAACTAGGAATTCTTGAAATTGGCTTTAATCTGGCTACATTTCACAAAAGAATTTTTGAAGCTCTCTATAATTATGAAATATTGTTGAAATATAAAAATACTGGTTTGATTTAAAAAATATTAATATTTCTTTCCTTTCAAAAGGGCACTTGAAACTGCAAAAGTGCTGAATTTTTTTGGTGTTACAGCTCTATTTGTTTTTTCCTGGAGACGCTCTGAGGCTGATGGGCTTTATCACAAATCACCAATACAGGTGAATATTGTAATTCACTTAAATCCCTGCTTGCAGCATTTTGAATTATGAGCAAAAGTTAAAAATTTTCATGTATTGGTAGCCAGATTTGCTCTTGGGGATTTTAGGAACTGCCTTACTCAAGCTAAAGGTTGCTACCTCTTGCTTTTTAGGAACTATCAACTTTTTACACATTTCTGTGACATCCTCTATCCCGCACACATTGAAAGAAGTTGTAACAGGTGCTGGAAGCTCAAACTTCAGTCACAAAGTCTTAGAACTTCAGTCACAAAGTCTTAGAGAGCTAACCTTTTAAATAGGAATTATTAATACGTAAATTTCATGTATAAATTGTGCCTTAAGGTTCTATTACTGTCATTGATATTTGGTGAAATCACTGCTGTACATAAGATTTCTCAATCTTAATTTTGTTCTTTCTTTCTCTTTCAAACTCCTCTATGTCTGATTTGGGCTATGCACAGAATGTACCATTGATAGAAAATGACATTCCATCTTCTATTCTCTTTCTATGCTGACTTGTCACTGTATTGCTCATGAATGTTTTTCTAGACGAGGAGTGTGTACTGGAAAAAGACAGAATAATTGGAGAAAGCTTCATATACAATACAGTGCCTATGTGCTACGTTTATAGTAATTCACATGAAAAATGGTAAAGTGGTATTTGAACTGTGCATGTTACTACTGCAATATATTTTGGATAATGAGCCAGTCAATTTAGAGCTCTAGCTGGCTACTTCTATTACTTTTGCAGCTGGGCAAAAATACTGTATCCTTAAGCAAAACCAGCAAACATTGCCCTTTTTTGTTGCCAGTCAGAGGAATAGGCATGCAATCTGGAGCAATTTTTATCGTAACAGAATAAGCAGGAATAAATAAAACCTGATCAGATTAGGAATTATCTAATAACAAGCAATATTTTCAATGTGGGGCCTGCAGAGAGTGTGAAGCTGGATAAGAGAGCTAAAACATTGCATGTTCATGTTTTTGGAGGAGGTTTTGTTATTTCTCTCCATTTGTCTGGTTTAGTATATATCTACTGAAGACAGGAACATCCCTGAATTAGTTTTCCTTAGTGGAAAATTTCATTTGACTAACATGAATCACTAGAATCACCACCTCCCCTGCTGACAATGTAGTTTATGATATCAGAAAACCAGAGAGAGGTTTAGATCCAAAATAAATAAAATTGCGATGTCTTAAGAATGACCAAAGCTGGCTTTCAGGCTGCACCTCCATGTTTCTGTGAAGTAGCTTGGTGACAGTTGCAAGATGAGGTACACCCTGCCCTGAGCCAAGTGCTTTGAAGTATCCTACATATAACTGTTGGTAAAATCCTTTCAACAAAATCAGAAATCAGAGGAAATTATTATTTTTTTTAGCAGAAAATATATAAATGAGAAAATGTAATGGAAAAATTGATCCAACTTCAAAGGATGTACATTAAAAATTCATTTTTTAATCAATTTTGTTGGGGAAGATTATTGTTAAAGAGGAAAAAAATCCTAACCCATGACAAAATGAACCAAGCAGTAGGTATTTCAAACAAATTCCCTCAACGTTCTTCTGTAAATGGATGCACCCATAACCTGTGGCAAGCCTGACAAAAGTAGCACCTTTAACAATTACCTCACTCCTTTCTTTCCATTAAGGATGTAACAGTCCATGTGATAAATTGAAGATTGTGAACACAGAAGGCATTTTGATGTCTGAAAAACACTGGCTCCAAGTGCAGTTGCCAGTTTTCCGATTCTCCCTGCTTTGTGCGCTACCTTTCATGCCTCAGTTGTTGTAAATTAATCTTTGGAGAGAATATCCTACCTGATACCTATGAAGCATTTTTGGTTTTGATAATAAAAATGAACTTTATTATTCTGTTAAACACATGAAATGAAATTTTGGCTCCAGTGGAGTGAATGGGAATTTTGCCAATAACATCAGCACAACCAAGATTTCACTCATGAACTGTTAAAACAGTTGAGATATTATAAATTTTTTCCAGTTCAGTTATCAACTCTATAGTAGGGATAATGGAAAAAATAATAAATCATCAGGTTGGAAAACATCTTCATGTATAGACAGTAAAGGTTGGCTCCATTGTTCAATTGTATGAATCACAGAATTTCCAAATCTTTTTGAAATAAAAAAAGACACTTGTCCCCCTTAGCCCCCATCAGTAAACTTCAGAAATAAAGAGCCATTTTTTTTCCTCAGTAACTCAATGTTGAATATGAAATAACCCTCTGAAACCTATGGAAAATTTCTGGAAACATTCTTAGTTTAGTGAGCAAGGTATGGCTTATAAAAAAAATAATCAATAAAGTTGAATAGATTAATGAAAAATACCTTAATACTAATATTTTATTATTTTTGGTTTTGAATAAAATTGACAAATTACAAAAATTTTCAACTCAGCAAATCTTATTCTGAAAGAGAGCACTATATATAGATATTTAGGACCAGATAAATACAGTATATTTTTCTTCAAGCATTTTGTAAGTCATGTTTTAGATTCTGATTCTGGGCAGTTTTTTCTACTAATCTGTTAAAATACCAAAGAACAACTTTACCAAAGATTACATGCATGCTCCATACATATCTGAAAAGAGGAAATTAAATGTGCCTAGGGAAGTGTCTTCTGCAAAGAATAAACAGCTAGGTCAGCATGCATAGTGCATTGCCAGTTTTGTTCTCTTTGACAAATCCTAACATGGTAACAAAGGGCTTTCATTTTCTTCCCAGACAGAAAGATGAAGTGTCTGATACTGGGCTGTGTTGGCCTGTGGTAAAAAGGAGCTAACAATACTGGAAATGACAACTGTGTTATCACGGTAGGAGTAGATAAAGCTGGCTGATGGTAGCACATGAGGTGGTATATGTCATCGCAATTGTATCACTGAATAAAGACACATTTCTCACAGCAGTCACAGCCTGAAAGACACTTCAGTCAAGGGAAAATAATTGATTTACCTTTCTTCTCCCCCTCCTTTTTCACAGCAGCTGAAATGGAAACAAAAATACTATATTTTCACAATTGAAGTTAGTAACATCTAGTATCAGTAAAAATAATTCAAACACACAAGTATATAGTCTACATATCACGAACCATACATAATTATGGAATATAGGAATAGATTTCTTTGCTAGATGAAGAAACTGATAATCAGAAAGATGAAGTATTTTCTTATAGAGACCTGGCTCTGCTATTGATGAGAGAAAATTCCAGCTTTCTATATTCTCACACTGCTTTGGCCACAAAGTCATTGTTCATCCCAGACACTAAAACGGTGATATAGAGGCACAGAGTGAATATTTCAAAATCAATAGTCTGAATGGGAACACATGAAGGTGTAAGGAGAGTTCAGAGGAAAGTTATGAAGCATCCTTTGTTTAAGAGAAATATGTGCTTTTTTGCTATTAAAGCTTGTGGTGGTAAACAGATAAGGAGTAAAAAAACACTTGACCTCATGTTCAGGTTTCTAAGCCTTTACATAACATAGGAATTTACAAGACCTGATCATACTGCAATGTCATTTCCAAATCCTACAGCATGAGTTTTGTGGAAAGGAAGATTGGAAAGAGACTGGAAGGAAACTGCTCCTTTAAACTTTAACCCCAGTTTAAACAACCGGAAATTGTTCCCCCAGAGGAAGCTGTGCTGTGTGAGCAGTATTCAAACTCTGGAAACAGAATAAAAGTCCCCCAGAAGTTGGCTTGGGATTCTAATCAAACATTGCATGTATCTACAGTGGGTACTGAGGTGTCTAAAATGGGAGAGTTACCTGCAAGTATGAAAATGAAGTTTTAGTATATCAGGAATGTGCCCAGCAGTAGAAAAAAGTTTTCTTGCCTAGACTTAGTGAAAAACATGGACAAGGTTTCCAGGATGCTGTCCTGTGCTTTCCTAGGTGATACTGCATATCAAAGCTGTGAAGTGTGCCTTTCAAAAAACTGCTGTTACTGTATATTTAGTATTTTTTTCCCCAAGAAGCTTCTATAGAAACCTCTACGGTTTTAGAAAGGTATACTTACATTGTCACTTCAAGTGCATCGAAGGGACACCCAAATCAGCAGAAACCTAAAATATCAAGACTCTGGGTACGGCTTATAAACAAAATGCAAGTGCACCTCTGTGCTCCTGATTTCTGTCCTGCCAGCTTATGGGATGTGGCTTATGGTTCTGGGCCTGAGGCAAGCACAGGCAGAGCAAGGTCCTTTCGGGGCTGCAACTCCACCTATGTCTAGCCAATTTCTGTCATTATGCTATTATATCCTCTTGTGATATCTGTTTGAAATTTCACCTTGGCCACATTTTTTTCTGAGGGAATGTATTGTAAATACTCAAAAAATCTTAAAAGACAGAGACCTCAGTGTGACTGCTGTTGCCAATAGCATTGCTCTGATCAAATCCTGTTAGCCAAATTTAAGATGACAGGGAATAAATGAAAAAGAGTCATCATTTTTTCTACTGCTGGGCACATTCTTGAGATCCTAAAATACCATCCTTTACATTGCTCTTTCAGAAGCAGGGCAATATATCTAAAATGCATCAAAAAAATGGATAGATTACCCAAAGAATTTGGTCTACACCTGATAAAGGGCCAGATTACCTTCTGAGAACAAATGCAAGTAATATATTGTAGCTGGGAAGGAAAAGACATGAAACAAAGTAGAACAATGAACTAGAAAATGTGATGCTCTGATATGAGAGATGCTCTCAGCTGTGTTCTTTTTTACCTTGATTATTTGAGAAAGAAAATCAGTTTCAGGATGGTTCTGTTGGTTTTAACTTTTATCAGAAAATTGAAACTAGATCATCAGAAGTTCTTTAATCCCATAGACACTGATGATTCTGAGGGACTTTTTTTTTTTTTTTTTTTAGTTACGCAGCAAACAGAAATATTTCTGAAATCTTGAAAATAATTTTAAAAGACCAAAAATATTGAAAACACTGTTTCTGACTCAACAATAGCCTGTTCCATGTAGCTTTGTGACCTAGCAGGAGCCAGGAACAGATATTTAGTCTGAATACTGTCAAATAAGTGATTTCTTCCAGAAATTCTCCTGTTATTTTCTTATAACAAGCAATTAGTTTCCATCCTGACACATGAAACTTAACTTCCTTTCTAAACTTACAATAATTAATTATGAAAATTTGGACTATGAAAACTGCAATTTCATATAGCTATCCAGTTCCTCCGTAGTGTTTTTGAAGATCCCTTGACTTAGATTTGTGATCTTCACTCTTATCATGATCATACTAATTAATCTGAAAGGTAATTTGGATCTTTCCTATTTGTCTTTCTATGAGACATTTGTTGCTCTTTCCTAGCCTACTCTAGTACTTGCATGATACGTAACTTTTGTACACAACACTCCAGACAAGGTGCATCTTTGATTTATGCAATGGTGTTTTTCCTAATGCATCTTCATATGGAAGAAAATTCTTCACTGGCTTGTCTACAGTAGCACTGAGGTCTTTTCTTGAATTTACATACTTCATTTAGAGATAAATTCTTTTTAAATATTTTCCCTCCAATATATATTACATTCCATCTATTGACATTAAATTTTCTTTGCCATCAGGCTGTCCACTCACCTTGTAAATTCAGTGTATCACAGCCCCTTCTGATCCTGAAATCTTTAACTAATTCTGTGTCATCTGAAAATTTCATTACTTTACTATTTCTAACTTTGGCTGTTAATTAAGGAACAAAACATGAGTCCAGACATGGAATCATAAGCAATTCTGTAAACTGGCTGCAAGATTATATGAATTAGTTGTTTTCTGCTTGCTAATCAGATATTTATTTCCTTCAATACTGTTCCTCTTAGGCAGCAGCTATTTAGTTTCTGCAGTAACTCCTATACTGCAACTTTCCAAAGACCTGTTTAAACCATCCAATAAATGCTGTGCTTATTACTCTATTAAAATATTTAAAACACTTATTAGTAAGATATAATTTCCTTTTTCAGATACCATGCAGACTAGATATCTGTGATATGATTTTCCAGATATTTGTTTTTGTTCTGATTTTAACTATTTCACCACTTTCCTGATTGATTTTTAAATCTCTGAATAACCCTGATGTAATTTAATATATAGTATTTACCCTGACACATTTTGAGAGAGACAATAACAGATTTGGCTGAAGTTGGTGGAAGTTCTGCTTACATTTAGTTTTGTTATAGACATGTAAGTTTCAGTCAAACTCGGATCAAATGCAGGCTCATTCCCTGCACTGGGTACTCTGTAATAACTGTTCATATATAGGCATACTTTTAGGCTGAAGTGAAAACTACCTCATGTAGACAGCTAGAGCAAAGCAGCTGGCATCCACTAAGTTGATGCTGTCTTTGCCTATCTCACCATAAATTGCCCATCTGTTCATAGCTTTAGAAGTAGGTACTGGTTTAAAATATTTAATAACCATATGAAGTGATATATCTTTCTCAGGTCTTCCTAACAAATATTTTATATCTCTCTTCCAGTTTTTCTGAGTTTAGAATTTCTCTTATCCATGTCAAGAGAAATTTTAATCATGTTAAGAAGCCACAGTTAAAAGAACCAGTACACTTAGCAATAGAGAGAACTTAGCCTTTAAATTTGTTGGAGCATCTGTGTTTAGAACTATTCTCATTCACTGGCAGGAAACACCTTTCTTGCCCTTTTTCTCTGGACCAGGTTTTAACGAGCAGGCTTGGGGAAATAAATTCTTATTCAATTATCTTCATGCATTTTATTATTAGTCAGCAAGGAAGATGTTGCAGTCAAATTCCCCTGCACAACCTGGCTATCCTTTTTATCCTAATTTGTAAGACATAGCTGCCAGACCTAGTAATTCACTAGATAACCCCCCCAAAAAGCTTACAGTGTTTTCATTACCAGCAATGCCTTAATGAGAATACACAGCCACATTATCTAGAATGAAAGCAATATGAGTGTGCAAACTTTGCTTCAGATTAACAGGATTCACAGTTTGGATTATCAGGCCACCTGTGAAGTCACTGGCGAGAGGTGGTAAAATGGTGGATACTGAGCCAGTCCCCTTTGTGTGTGGAGTGAGGTCCAGCCTCTCATAGACAGCTAAGTCATACTGACTACTGGCAAAACCCTGACTTCTCCCATGCCTGTTTGAGTCCTTGAAACCTGATACCTAAAATGTATGAAGATTAAATCAAGGACACTCCCAAGGACAGGCACAAATCTCTGTTTGAAAATATCACAAAAGGCCAAGGAGTGGGGTAGAGCTACCCAGGGATCTGATCTCTCTGCTGCATTAGGGGGTGCAAATCTCTCTCTGACAATCTCACTTTTCAGAGGGAGTGCCCAAAGTACAAAATGTTTTTTGAGAGGGACAGTTTTTCACTGGATCTGTGCAAAAAAGAGTGCATTTGGCAGTTAACCAGAGGGAGCCTGTCACCTGTGGAGAAGCACATTGTATCAGTCAGAGAGAATCCTGGTTTCTGATCTAAAATATTATGCGAAACAATACTATGCAACAACAATTTTGATTTATTGTGTAAGCATGTATAAATAAAAAGTTATAGATATGCACTTAGATAGTTACAGATATGCTGCTATAGAGATCTGGGAGTCCCAGCATGTAACAGTCCCTACCTCCAGGAAATACCTTAAGTATCAGTAGACATTCATCTGCAAACCTGTTTTGACTATTGAATGTGTATTTCTACATATATATGTGGATGCTACTTATTCAGCTTGAACATTTTCCTTTAAAAAAAAAAAATCAAACATCAAACCATAAGGACAGAGTTACACTTCATAGTTTTCTATAAAACATGCCTCATCTTTAATTTATATAAATTGCTTTTTGGAATGAAAATCTTATCTTTTATAGAATGGTATTCATTCATATTGCATATGTTATGTTTGTTCTTTTTCTCTTATTTTCTAATGTTTTTTACAAAGAAGGGCTGACTCACAATAGGAATTTTATAGCTCTCACTATAACACAATCTTGTTATTTATATATCTGTCATTATTTTAGTGTCTGACTTTAAAGCTCTGGTGTTTTCTTGAAGTATTTCTTATTGACAGTGTTCAGCAATGATGTTCTGTAGTGGATGGACTGTTTGAACAGGCTGATATTGCAATTTTTATACACTTATTATATCTACCTTATATTTAGGTTCTCTGTTATTTAGGATTTTCTATTGCAATTCTATATCCAGCTTGTATGGATTTAACTTTCATATTTCAAAAATGTTATTGTCTTAACAAAGGGGTTACACTGTGGCCACTTCTAGTAAAGCAATTTACAATGGATTTGACAAATCTCTGTAAAATGGCATGTCCTAATCAAATCACTGCTGTTTCTTAAGGTGAGTTTTGGTTAGATAGTTTATACTGAATCGTCCACTCAAGAAGCTTCCTGTGTACTCTCAGTTGGCTAAAAAAAAGTAGTACCATTGCTTATAAACATGACCTCCTGCTTGCACTTCTTTACAGGACAACAGCCACAAAATTTCTGGAACACTTTTCCCTACAGAGGCTTTTCTCAAACTGTCTGCCTGATCTACACTACATGTCACTTAACTGTTAAAAAAGAGTTCAGTGAAGCACAGCATCCCACATGGATGCTTAAAGCCATTTTACGCATTGGGGCTACACTCTTCTGACAAAATGTCAATGTCTTGTCATACATATTCAGTGTCACTGAGTTAGTTGTACTTGCTTTTGGATGTGCTGCATTTGTATGAATCCCAGCAGCTAAGAAACGGCATATGAACATCTGTCACATGGAACAGAAAAGACAAAAACAACTTTTAAAAACCTGCAGCCACTAAGTTGAACTGCCTTCAAAGTGAGCTTGCGTAAGACTTGCTGTGTCATGGACATCTGTGACTAGAAAATGACTGAATCCTATTGTAGACACTAAGGTGGAGTCACTATACACATGTATACAAACTGACATCTTCCCACTCAAGTTATACTTTTCTGTTACAGTCTTGCTCCAGGGGCCTTGAACGATCTGCAGTCCTGCTCAGAACAGTTACTTTGCAGATCTAAGATGCACAAGACTTAAAAAGGAGGCAGTTGGCCTGATTGTGTGTCTGACAACATCTAATCCAAACATTCTAAGTTCTTGTAGAGCCAGCTAAAGTCAAAGAGAAATGCTTGCACTGCTGTGGGATATGAGTTGCACTCGTTGCTCTCAGTGAGCTGTGCAAGGCATCAAGTACATCCACAGGAAACATGCAAGGCTGTATGCAAGCCACTAGGGAAAAATGAAGCTAGTACTGCTCATCTCATGTGGGAAGCTGGTAAAAGCTATGCAGACTCAGCATAGTCACCACTAAATTATGGCATTGCTTATCCAAATAACCTGCTGCTACTACAAAACCCAGTTGGTTCTAGTTCACACTTCATCCGAGCCATTGTTCTTTATCAGAATAATCACAGTGGCACTAATGTGATCTTGTTCTGCAGTAGAGTTAAATTCAGCATACTCTGCACTAAACATTCAGATCTTGGGATTTGTGTCTTGACAAGCAGGAACTATAAGACTCTAAGATGACACAGCAACACAGTATCCCCTGTTGACTAAAGTAAACTGAAAGAAATGGCACATTAATGGGTGCCTAGTTTCCTAATGTCCTTGACCTGGGGATGACAACCCAGGTTCATCTACTTTACATCAAAGAATTTCAGACTGTTTAAGCCCTATTTCCTTTTGTAACACCTAAGCACTCTCTTTGCTTCAGAATGATACAACTGTGCAAAGTAATAGCTAGTTTCTACTATCCTACTATATACTACCTACATACACTATTGAAATAGCTGCACTTAAAAACTTACAAATGTTACCTTTCAGAACTTTGTCAGAGAAAATATTGCCTCATTATTTCAAATGATCCTTAGGCCAAATCTAAAGATAGGGAGTGATATTATTCAGCTATCTGAAGTATTTTCAAAACCGACTGGAAGTTTTTAACATTGACTACTATATTCCCATGGCTCAACTGACTGTTATTAGTTGGCAAATTATTACATATTCTTACCCATGTTAAATTATTTACACATTCAACCTGAGAGACTGCTTTTTGTTGAGCAAGTGCTATTTAATCAATATGCAAATAGTGTCAAAGTAAAACTAAGTTTTGTTTGAATTTAGTTGATATGAATAAATAAACCTGAAAGTAGTTGGTTAATTATAATTACAGTTTTATCATTGCCAAAAAGATGCCTAGTATTTGAGAGGTATTATAATTTGTAATTGATTTTTATTTGATGGCTACTGCTGATGTTTCTTCTTATAAAGAAACACCAAAGCACAATCAAACAATGTGTTATAGAAGAAAATTAAAATGTAATCTGGAATGACAACTTTAAATAGAATAAATGAGGCAAAAATTACGGGTCTATAAAGTACTACTACTACAACTTGCTTGTTTAGCCCCATATGTATCTCTCATTTATCAGCCAGGAAAAAAGAATGTCCAGGAGAAAAGGATGCCATTCAATAATATTTATGTATGTCTATGCGAAAAAACTAGGATTTCATTTGGGAATACTTGCACAATGGACTTATTTTCTCAAATGAATCTTATGATAAGGCTTAGCATAACTTGGGATTGTTACCTTTTTCCTTAGCCATAGTTGAAGCCTTCATTTCTTTTCCTTTTGAAGAGTCTGGAAAAGATATCCAACACAAAAATGGAAGGAGAAAGTAAGGAGAATAAGTATACACTGTGCCCATCAGTACTATAACAAACATGTATAAAGCCAGATCAACCAAATATGCAAAAGAGATAAGTGTTAAGGATTAGAGTTTGTGTTTAATAAGAACCTCAGCTAAAGATCTGAAAGCCAACCAAATATAATTCCCACTAAACTACCTGGAAAAGTTTCTGCAATTCAAACCATGCATTCATTCCTGTTCAGCCTATCATTTCAGTATATAATGTGTATGTAGTAATGGCTCTGTTACTAATTCCCTCAGAATAGACCAGTGTTCCTGCTGCAATTTTGGCTGCAGGTCAGACAGTGGTTAAAGAACACCATGGTAAGGCTTTAAATAGAATAAATATTTTTAAATAGAATAAAGGTTTTAGTATTTCTGAATCATGTCAGACATTGCTACTTTCAATATATCAGATTTATTAAGTGAGTAGAAGCTAGGTTTAGTCCCTTTTCACCAAAAGCCTGTAATTCAAAATATATCAAAACTGCACTGCAATACCAGCAGGTCCTTTCATGAGGACAACTGGTTATTTCCCAACCACATAATGATAAGACTTTACCCTTTTCCTTTAATGCTGCTGGAGGCTTCACATCTTTTCTTTTGCCAATCTCTAGAAAGAAACATTTAACATTTATCACAAGTCAGGTTAGAGAAATAAGATGACACTTGAAAAGAAAGCAAGTCAAACAATTTGATATGTAGAGAGCAAAAAGGATGTGATATTTAAACGGATTTAACAGCATGGAAATAAAGAGCAGGGAAAAACAACAAGGTCATTCATTTGTCTTTTTAAATTTAGATATGCAAAATAATAATTCTTCAATATGTCATTAATTTCTCCACATTTTAAGGAAACTGTTAATCTGTCTCTTAAGTAGGCAATGAAGAATAATAATTTGCAAAGAGGAAAGCAATTCTGTAGAGCAGTTGGCATCAATGGGTTTTTCTTTTGCTGAATCCAAATAAAAAAATAATCCACACTGATATAATTGAAATATTAGGAACACTGTTCTTGAAAGCCAGAGGATGCTGATAAAGGGAAGTGGGAGTTTTCTTTATTCAGGAGTGACAAAAGGACCAGTTAGTTACTCATTCAGGATTCCATTATTCTTTTAATATCAAAGAGGCCATATGGGTATTGCCTGTGAACAAGATTTCACTTCCTGCTTATATATAGCCTTTTAAAATCACAGGCAAGCTGGTTGTAAAATAAAGGCAGTATCCATCCTTCAATTGTACATTCATATGTTTTATGTCACAATGAATAGTCCAAGAACATAATTGTATCTTTAATTTTTTTGCACTATACAATAAAGTATTAAAGGAGATGAGAAAAAACACTGATATTCTAGTTCTCTCTTTCTTGAACTTGACAAGGCAGAACCCAAGGACCAAAGACAATCCAGAAGTTGGCTCAGCACAAATAAAGGTAAACTATAATTTTGTTATGGAGCCCAAGTGAGATGCATGGATTGATAGCAGTGACAAAGAGAAGAATCCTGAGCCTCAAGCGACACCCTGGCTTCATTCCTCAGAGTTTTCACAAGGAGTAATCCCAGAAGTGCATTATTTTGCTTCATGTCTATTCAGTACTCTGCACTATTCCAGTCATAATCTGGACATAAGCATGGAATATCTCCAGCTTCCCAAAAAAATGGGACTTGGTCACAATTTGTACCTCAGATGTGCCTTTATAGTTCTGCTAGCCTTTGCTGTTTCCCTTCAGTTTTTGATCTGTTCCAGTACTCTCCAGAGTGTTCAATACATGTCACATTACAACAAATAGGGTTTTCTCCAAATACACACTACCAAATAATCCATGAGCTCTACATGCACAGCTTGTAGGCCAACCCTCTGAAACTGAAAAGATTAGAGATGTATGTGTCCATGTTGCCAACAAATTGGGAAAAAAACCCTGACATACCAGTCAAGCTCTATCACCTGGATCTGTCAGTAACCTCAGCCTATCTCATTCTCAGTCAACTGTATTCTTGAGACATAGCCACAAGGACCAGATTTAACTTATTTCCCTGTGGGAATGTCCCCACTATGAGTTTTTTAGACAATTCACTTTTGACAGAGTAACATTCAAAGACAGTATAAAAATAGGTTTTAGCATTTCCCCCAGGATGTAAATTCAAATCTCAAAGCCCAGGTAGTTACTAGGAACCCTAATGTGAATCTGTAGGGCACAAGTGTTGTTAAAAACAATATCATGGATAAAATAATCTAAACATGAACCAAGATGGGTTTGATTTTCCGTCGTTGAGTATTCCTACTCAAGACCTGCTTCTAGAATTGATTAGCTGTTCTGACATTCAGTTCTGAATTTCTTAACTTCTTCTCTTACCTTTTTCCTTTGACCCCTCTGGATTCTTGGGATTTTTTCCTTTCAAATAATCTGTAGG
>NW_009937067.1:49028-55532 GCF_000696875.1 Nestor notabilis
TTTGAGACTTAGAAGATAGGACTGCCCTTCCGTACTTTAAAAAAAAGACAAATATTAAAAAATTAAACCCAAAATTGTGAACATAAGTGAACACCTTATGTATTTTAAGGTGCAATAATGCTAGTAGAAAATGCAAGAGCAGAAGTTACTATAGATCACTCTGTCTGTAGAGACTTCACAGGAAGGAGAAATTGGAAACTAGAAGGGGAAAATGAAAGTAATGACACAGGATTACAAATTCTTAGGGTTTTATCTAAAACTTCCTGAAGACAGAAGGGATTATTATGTTTTCTGTGGTGGTCTGAAGCCTAAATTTTTGCCTCAGTCCTTCAGGGACCATGCGTTCAGGTCAGCAAGCACAGAAAAAAACATACATTATGTTGCATAAACAACTAATTTATTATTTTTTTTTTGAAGTAATAGCCTTCTGACCTCTTAAGTGTCTGTATCAGGGAATATTAGGAGGAAATAGGTTTTTTTCCAAAGCAAGGAAGTAATTTTGTAGGCTTATGAATATATGTGGCTTGAATGAGAAGATATCACAGCTTGCAGGATGCTGAGTAGACCAAATTGCACTCCATCTGACAGGATATAGCACCTAAGCATCTAGAAAAAACATGCCATTTATTCCAAATGAAAGTTAACCAAACCTTCAGTAAAACAGATAAAGCTAAAAGAAGATCCTTTCCAAAATAAATTTAACTCTGATCATCCTCCTGGCTGCCATGGTAGCAGGAAGTGATCCCACTTACCCATCTGGCTTTAAGTGTGAGTTGTAACAGAAAAAGTTCACTTGCAAGGTGGCTGACGTTGCTGGAAAAACCAGACCGTTCAGGGATAGGTACTTAAATTGGGAACCTGGTCTTCACAGGAGCAGGTTGACTCCTTCAGGGGATTGAAAGATCACTTCCAATGTGAAGACTGAAACCCTTTGAAGGGGCCTCCCTGATATTTCCTACAATCTGTAGCTCCTAAAGCAGGTTCAGTACTTTTGACTTTTACAACTGGTGGAGGTAGCTATCATTGCAGGACTTTCCCACCTTCTGAGCCAAAGCTATCGAGATCACCAGTCCTGCTCTCCAGGGAGCAGGTTTTCATCTTCAGGAGTTTGAGCAGGGACTCACTGAAGACTTTAAACTTTTGGTCTCAACTGCCCACTTTACTGTTGGTCCTGGAAGGGGAAAAACATACAGCTGGCTTAAAGCCAACCTTCACCTTGCTGTTTTCCTCTGGCATCATACTCCAGGGGTGAAGCTGGATCAGGTTAAGAAGATGCAGCAGCAGTTGTACGTGAACTTTTCAGGGTAAAAATCTACTTCTTATGCAAATGACAAGAAATAAGTAGGTGAAAACTGGAGGAAATATTAATTGGAGAGTCAGTGTTTTTTTGTAGTTGAGTCTCACAATACAACTCTACTCTTAAAGAAAAAAAGTGTGTTATAAGTTAAGATAAAAAATGCTACAGGCAAGATGTTATTTCATTTTACTTTAAAGGAAGGACAAACATTACACAGGAAGTGCAAATCAGCACATTTGGTTTTTTAATGACAATGTGCTATTATATATGCGGCAAGAAAGAAATACACACTACTGGACTTATTTCCCCTACAAATCTGTGCACAGAAATAAATAGGCTTATTATCCACACACAACTGACATAAGAAAAGATGCAAAGATAACCCAAAACATGGCAAGCACAAACAACAGTGGAAAAAGAACCATTTGTTTGGAGAACAAATTATGGAACACAGTATAAGACGGAATTTACATTACCTCTATAGCACAAATGCTGCCACTTTAATAACGCGACATAGTGAAATTCCAGGAAATTTCTTAGAAAACTTCAGTAAGGAGTTATATATAAAATATCATGAGCTTTTAGTGCTACTGTTAGAGACTCTGTATAAATGAGCTTCTATTCTGATTAGTTATCTACCAAAACCCACATTGCAAGTTATACCTTAGCATTTCAGTGTCCTCACATTATTTGAATATGCTTATGTCAACAAAACCCCCTCAGCTTTTATATTCATTATTGTAGTGAATGCAATTATTGAGCTTCTTTACTCTTTACTTCAGGAAAAAGTTGAAAAGGTAGTTATGAATTCTGAAGGAGTCTTGAGATGTCCTTTCTCACAAGACAATGGAAAGTATATTCTTCCAGTGTTCTCCTTACTTACTGACAATAAAATTAGACTCAAAGACTGAAGACATTTTATTCACCTCATAAAATAGATAAGGTAACATTGTGAGGTTGCGATCTAAAGAGTATCCCAGTGATAAATCCAACTTCAGGGATTTATTTTTCCTTTCACTACTTTAAATGAAAACACTATGCACTGGTTTATAAAAAATAGCTTGCTTTATGATAAGGTTTTCGGTCTGGACATCATCCTCATTCATCCAAACTTAGCCCATCCTTCAAATAGAAGGTGATGAAGAATATGATGATGCCTTTTTTATTGCATAAGGTGCCAGGCAAACATTAATCCTAAAAACAATTGAGCACCTCGTCTAAAATGTTTATTTGGCCTTACATGAATAATAACAAACTACCAAGATACTTAATTAGCATGCATATGCAGTCTTGAAAACCCTTACTTTCCTCTATCACTCAATATATTTTTATTTGCTAGAAACATCCACTTTAAGAGACAGATTTTAAGACATCAAGTTGCAAGGAGTGAAAAGAAGACCCAAATAACCTGGTCTCCCTTTACAGAGGCCCACTGAAGAGGCTCAAATTGGTGACGGAGAAAGGAAAGACTGGCATGCAAAGATGGCTTTGATTAATTTATGAGATACAGTTTGGGTAAATACGGTGATTAATTGGGGGATTTATAGTGCTAAATATATGTTTATGTAGCAGAGTGAACCAGAATGCAACAGGGATAACACAAAAGCACACAGCTCAGAAAGCCACCAGGATTTCTATGGGTTTCTCCCACACAGCTTTGCAAGTTCTTCCTGTAGAGTCTTTGCTGACAATAAATTTTGAACTGAGCTACTCAGCTCGCTAATCAGCACCTACATTTTTAGACACAGACAATGAACTGTGCAAGTTTGACCCCTATTAGGGGAAACAGCAATGGCTGCATTGGCAAGTGCTTGCAAGATCTGAGGGGCTGGACATCAATGGTACTGCCGGGGCTCAGAAGCCTGTGGTGCATTTACAGCTGTATTTATCATCTAGCAGTAGATTGAGAAGTTGCTGTTAGTGGCAGTAATGCACTGGGCATACATGACTGTATTCAGGGGGTAAAGAAAGTGGCATGAAGCTCTGTCTGGTAACACTTTGAATAGTGGGATTTTTTACAGATATTTTGGCCTTGTTTTCCTAAAATGTAAGAAATCTGATACTTGATAGTGCAGACTTGGTCTGCACTTGATATTTAAAATAGATTCTTGCCTGCACCTTTCTGGAGGCTGGGTGGAAAAGGTCTAACCTCCTCTGCCATGTTAGAAGGACCTGTTAATAACAGTGATTGAAATCACTGACCTATTGAGCATGAGCCCAGGAAATGAAAAGCAGTGCATTTGGAGGCACTCCAAAGGACATGCTACAGAAGCTTGTTCAGGGCTGGTAAACCCCTTTCCATCAGTTCCAAAGAAACTCTTACCAAAGATGAAACGTGTTTGGGTCTCATCTCTCCCTCTTTTTCTTCCCCTTCTCCCTGTAATCCTTTGAAAGGAGCAGCAGGCTGAGCATACCTACTCCATGCAGAGGAGGAGGGGGAAGAGCTGTCACTCAAGTGCCTCTTCTAATTTTTCAGCACAGCCCCATCAGGTAACAATAGATTATTCAAGCAGTCCATGGAAAGGGCCATTGGACGCCAGGAGAGTTTGGATACACAGTTCTGGTCCAGATAACTAAGTTCATGTAAATGGAGCATATGTACATTAGGAGAAGATACGCACAGAAAAAAATACATGAATCACAGGATTAGCAGATTATCATAATTTAATATTAATTTTTGTTTGAAGAAGTGATTAATGGCTGATTACCCAAATAAACAAGAGCGAATGAACACAGCTTCTGGGATTTTGAAAATATGTCTAACAATAAAATTATTCCTTCTTTTGTTTTAGGTTTTGGGGTTTTTTTTCATCATTCCATAGTACTTGAACTAAACTCTTCATTCAGTTCTTTGAAACAGATTATAATGACTATCTTTTAGAGTAAATATTAATATGTCTGTCTATAACGTAGATTTTTTTTATCCTGAAAAACCTAAAGAACATGTCAAATAAGGTTTATCCATAAATCACTTCTCCTTTAAAATACAGCTATCTCTGGAAAGGAGGGAAGCAATAAAATGGTTAAAATACACTCAGCAAAATAATGGATGAAAGGAAATTCAGCTGAGTTAACCATTTACTCTGACCAAATTTAAAAAGATATTGGAACTGTTAAAAAATATGGAATAAAAGAAACATCCAGACCAACTCTCATGTTCTAGATGGGGGTGTGGATAAAGCTATGGGGTTTTAATTCTAGTTTTTACAGAGTCCAGAAAGCACATTACCCACTCATATCCTCATAAACTTTATTCCTGTTATGTCCACAGATTTATGCAAGCATTCAGTTCTGACTTTGTTAACTGGCTCCTATCAAACACTTTGCATGCTTTAGGGAAGCAAGTTCTTAGGAAAGTTCTTAACTGTTACTCAGAGTAGTTTTGTGATATTTATTTAATTAATTGTGAGACTTCTGAATGTTTATCAGCTCACCATATTCTATTTATGGCCTTTCCACACACACACCACTTCCATTTTTCCATGTTATAAATCCTGTAGGCTATTTTAGCCAGTTAAATGTTGATTGGTTAAGATTTATAGTGGGAAAGATTTATAATGTATTTTAAAATTACTATTTTAATTCTACTTTGTGTGGTTTTCAGTAAGTTTTATATTCTATTGTGTATTCTTACCTTTATCTTTTAAAGCTGTAGGATTCTTTCCTTCCTTTTCTTTAGCATGCTCTGTAAAATAATTTTATTATTATTCAAGCTAGAGTGATAATGATTGATTGAATAATTGTTGGTTTCTAACTGAGCCATGATACCAATTAAACGTGCAGCACAAAACCATGTTTCATCAGTTTTAGCATGTACACAAAGAGAAACTACAAACTTTTCTTCAGTGTGATGGAAGAACGAAGTTTACTCAAAACTTATTTCACTTTACATCTTTTAACACCAAACATTAACAAAGTGTTCCTAAATTCTTTTAGAATTATAAGTTTTTGTACAGATGTTTCATATTACCAAGGCTCTATTTCACTTCTGATCCAGGTAATGCAAATTAAGTTTTATCATAAACTCAATGATATAGTATTGCGTGGATAAATTCCTAACTAAACTGTACCATAAAAACAAAATGTCCAATGCATTGCAGGATTTTTTTCTTGATGCACGTAGATCTTAGGGTTTTATACAACTTTGTCCTGACGTGTTACCTTTGTCTTTTGTAGCAGCTGGAGATTTGGATTCTTTCTCTTTTCCAGGATCTGTAAAACATGTATTCACACTGATAAAGTGACAATCAGAAACCATTACTGAGTGAAATTATGAGATTTAATCGTAAGAGAGAATGAAACATCTACATCATATGGGTGACTATAACTATATTGGAAGAAATAGCAAAAAACATAGTGATTGGAATAATTGTATGAAATTCAACCTGAGAGTTCAGTCCACAAAATGTATTTTATTGATTTGATTATGAAACCTTTAAAATTTGCAAGCTCCAACTTAATATGGGATAAGGATAGTTTTTGCTCTGTTTTAACCAGAAAGACTAAAATGATCCTTTGCCAATTTTAACTCATAAATGCTGTCTGTGGTCTACTGTCCTCATCTGGAATTGTCCATTCTTGCTGTGCAAGTCCAAGGGTCTCCTTATTGCAAGTATTCTTTTCTAAGGGTCAGATGTGTATCAAATTTAGAGAGCAACACAATAGTGACAAATAGGAGGACAAACAATTCTTTTTATTCTGCCTGCAGACAAGTAGTGAAGATAGCTAGGACACACTGTCCTTGATGGATACTGTATGAGGAAGGGCAGTCCACTGTAAAAGGCATAAGAAATAATTTGAACCAGACAGAAAAACAAGAATTATGTTTGAGGCAAAATGTGAGATCATCTTTCTGGGTTCCAAAACCAAAGTCTTCAAAGCTCTTGCAACCCAAATGAAAAACACAGCTAAGACTTTCCCAAAACAGGCTATTCAGAAAGACCAGAGACCTAGATTTTAATTTTTGCAAGTTAAGTGAGTGTTTTAGCCATCTGACTACTGGTTATATATATATATATATATATAACTAACTATGTATAGTTGGTTATATACATAGATATATGTAAAACCAACTGACACTGGTATACACATGTCATTCTGATAAATACTAATTAACAGCTATTTTTTTTGGGGGGGGGGAAGAAAAAAGAATAATATAAAGTTCTCCATCAGATATGAAGAAAAAAAAATAAAATCTTTCTATTGAG
>NW_009937067.1:55561-57498 GCF_000696875.1 Nestor notabilis
TCAAAAGACTCACTTGGTTTCTACACATAGGATGAAAGATCAAGACTCTTAATGAGGAGGAGGTTGTGTTTAGAAGATAGATATGAAACTTGAAGTAGCTATGGTGAGTAGCTGCAGTGATAGTTGTTTACTGTCTTAAGCACACATAATTCACAAGCTGTTGCTTTTGTTACAAAAGCATGGAAAATATCCATTAGTTTACTATGGTCTCAATAAAGCTTATTGTTCAGGTTTTACTATTTGGCTGTATGTAAGACAAACTGAGTTAAATGGGAATCTGAATTGAAGGAATCCAGAAATAATAAAATTCTACTTTTTAAGTAGCCATCAAGTAGAAAAAATTTAATTTACTGTTGACATTGAAACTCCTGTTCTGTTGGAGCTCACATCAAAGGACAAATGTTTCACCATTTTTCTCCTTAAAGGACAAATGTTTCACTATTTTTCTCCTTCTACTTTGTACTTCTAAAAAGGCAATACTTCCAGACAATTTAATTTTTAAAGGAGAAGACTTGAAAAAGATATTTGTTAACATGTGTCTTTCATAAGCTACCCCTTCTCTCCTGCTTCTGCCTTCAGGTTTTGTACTCACCAGCTTATGATTCAGTCACTAATTTTCAAAGTGAGAAAACAAAAAGTTTGCTGCGGATGTTTATGAAGCACATACAGTGGAACTAATATTAGAGCTAATCTCTGATAGTCCTAATAAAAAGTCAACACCAATTTTTAAAGTTTAAGTTAATAACAGAAATCTACGCTAACAGATAAAACTCAGTGAGAAGACTGAAAAACTTGTCCTTCTGTGCTCATGCATTATAAAAAAATTCCCAAGAGAGATTCCGTGCTTGGTGCAATGGTCTCTACAAAAATCAGAAGAATGGAAGACGCAGACCTTTTTTTTTCTTTTTTTTTCTTTTCTCTCTTTTTTTGTGATTCACAATTCAAGTAACGATTTTGTGATTAATACAAAATACAAGTAGCACCACTAAAACCTACACCATTATGCCTTTACCAAAATATGTAATCTAATGCACAACATAAAATCTTTACCTTCAAGGGCTTTTCTGTAAGAACTTAAAGTTGTTGCGCACTTCCATTATGAAGAACATTGTTACCCAAACTGTTGCAGCAGATGTTACCTCAATGATGCATTTTAAACAAAAGATCATAATCAGTTCTGACTGAAACATTGTCATTACTGATGAAGCTTGATGTTCCATGTGATCCCAAAACAAGGAAACCGTAGGGAAGGTGTTTCAGAGGTATTTGTTATCTCCAGGAGAAAAAAAGGTCTTTTGGGATGGTATGGCATGTAATATACATTCTGGTGAAGAAAATGGGAAATTAAAGTGTAAATAAACACTGGCGATATTCTGTAGGACTGAGCTTACTGAGGTCTGTTAGACAGTCTGCCATAACCTGGCAAAATGACAACATGTAGCACAAATCCCATGACAAGAGCCTTGTGTTATTTGTTCATACTTATTTTCCAGTGTTAAGCTTATATTGACATCAGAATGCATAACTGACACCTGTAGTGAACCTAGCAGATGTGGAGAGCATAATTTTGTGTGTAAAATTATAAATACAAACTTTATAAATTGTTGGGGTTAGGGATTCATTTTTGGGGTTTTTTTTGGTTGGTTGGATTTTTGTTTGTTTGGTTGGTTTTGTGCTAGCATTACATGTCTCTTCCTTTTTTAAAGTAATAATATATAGTATTGGCATGAAATTTCTTTAACATAAAGAGACTAAAATTTCTGAATATATCCATTATTATTATTATCATCATCATCATTAGATTTGTTGTATCAGATTTGGCTACAGCTTTGTATCAGATTTGTATCAGATTTGGCTGTAGCGACAATGAGATGGTTGAGTTTGAGGTCCTCAGGACAGTGAGAATAGCATGCAGCAAACTCACTGCCCTGGACTTC
>NW_009937068.1:0-15966 GCF_000696875.1 Nestor notabilis
GTCCTTTCCAACCCAAACCATTCTATGATGAGCTTCCTGGTTCTTCTAGGTGAAATTTTGCCCCAGGATAGCATTATCCCTTGTTTGAAGCAACAGGAAAACTGAAACATGGGAAGACAAAGTAATTTGTCAGGGAACACCAGCAGATCATTGGGAGAGTCAGGAAGAGAGTACTGGTCTCCTATCTCCCTGCCTGATATGCTTACCACCCAGAAAAGGTCAGTTTAAGATGCAGCCTCCCATAATAGTCCCATTCCCTTCTCCTGGTATCTCCTTGTTTGTAGGATTACTGTTCCAAACCCCCTGGATGGTCTGAAACAAATTCAGCCTTCTAGCAGAACTTGCAGCACAAGTTCTTGAGTGACAGTCAGGCAGACAGACAAGACAGTAAACCTAGTCTTGTCACCAACAGAGCACTTGATTTAACTGCTCATCAATTGCACATTAGTGTGTTTCTGTTGTGTGGGAAGCATACATTCAAAGTGGGTCACATCTCTTTCTTCCTCTCATATGATTTTATATGAATTCCTTATCTGTAACAAGTACCAGGATTCAAAATATGTATATATTGTGGTCTATTGCTTTATTAGCTCATGAATACTAATAGAGGAAAAAAAAATAATCAAAAGGTAAGTCTCCCAGCCAGAAATGCTGTCATTAGCATTTGTGAAGGATTTTTGTGCAGTTATCATTATAGAGGTTGTCATTATAGATGCTGTGGAGTCACACCATTCTTTGGGGAAATTCAGAGATTCTTACAGGACAGGATTCCAGCTGGCTGGTATTACCCTGATCACAGCAGGTTGTATAAGGACAAGTGTTCATCTAAGCAGCTAGCACAGAGATCCTTATACTAGACTTCTTCCTTTATTCCAGTACAAAACTGCTCAGCAAAATCCACCCATACCATTCCCAGTACCTAAGGCCAATATTTACGAATACTTTGTGGATGTTCATATAGTACTTACCTACAAGAACCTGGCATGGTCTCAAGAAAGGCAACAAAACAACATATCATACAGTTTCAACAATACCATGACACCTCCGGAGATACCACAAATCTTCTGATAAAGAGGTAAAGCAAATCTCTCCACATATATAAAGGAAGAAAGCAGCTAGAGCACCTTATTCTGACACAGCTTCCAACTAAACCACAGACATATGAGTGTACAAAATAAGAAAAATATATACCTTGAACCTGTGACAGCTTTATGAAATTGTACATTCCTGCCCTTTTGTTAAGACTAATGTTAAGATCAAAGAGTGAATTGGAAATCTCCAAATTGAAGAAAAGAAGTACGAACGTGTTGAGCTAAGTTGACACCATGGAGGAGCTACTGCAGAAATTTTTCTTGCCATGCCAGATAGACAGTGATCATCTGGAATTGCCTCTAGACATATTCAAGTGCCAGACAGGGCACTTATAAATTTATATCACACTGGTCCAACTCATAACAGAGATACAAAATCCTTAGTGCCCAAAGTAGGTCTTTTTGGTGCTTCAGCTAGCAAAAATGGCTTTTGTAAAACATAATAGCAACAAATAATCCATTCAGGTTCAGGCTAATGTCAAATTTACTGAAAAGGTATTAAACTACAGTTTTCACAGGAAGATGAATTTGCCCTCTGCCTGCAATTCATTAGATCCCAGCTCTCGCCTTCGCCCTTTTGCCATGAGGGAGTAGAAGAACAGCAGACATAATCCCCTAGAGCAACACAACCCTAATATACAGAACTTGAATGATAGTTTCCCCAAGAAGGGCTAAAAAATGCTCCCTTACCTTTCAAGATGATTTTTATCTGTAATGCACAGTTTCCCTTTACAGCAAAAATCAGACTACATGTAATGGACAATAGTCCATTACTTATACAATCAGCCAACATCAGCTATTTGAAAAAAAGGGCTAGTGCTATTCTGGGGAGTATCAATAGGGTTATTACAGGAAAACAACCAACATCATTACTGCAGTCTAGACAGCAGTGACTAGGCCTTAATTGGAATAAAGAAGTTAGATTTGAGTACCACAGCTCTAAAAGCTGATTATGAAAAAAACACTGCCCAAAAATAAACAGAAGAACAATCAATTAGAAACTACAACCTATAAAGTTTATTAAAGGACCTAGATATATTCAGTTACACTCTCTGCCCACTGAAATGAAGCCTCTGCATCTTAGCCTCTGTCAATTTAAGGAAGACAAGACCTGAACAAATAAATGCAATATGTTCATGAGTAGAACCTTTATAAAGAGCAAAAATGTAATATAACAAGCTTCAGGGCTGAAAGCTGTGCAAGTTGAAACTACTGTCACTTAATATGGACACCTATTTATTAGGTGCAGCTTAAAAAGATCAGTTTTATTGTGATTAAATGGTAGACCTGCAGTACAGTTACCAGAAATCCATATGGGATGCCATATTCTTGACAACGCAGCTTTTAATTGCCTCAGAAGTTGGCTCACCGTCTTTCATGGGTGAAAACATAATAGAAAAGAGAAATACTATTTCTCATCCAATTTTCTCTCATTCAGCGTTCTGTTTCCCTCACTGTTATACTACCATATTCAATTCATTGAGATAAACCCAATAATGAATACCTTTCTAAACATTTCAGTTCTTAAGGTGGGAGGTTTTTTAAACCAATTTGTATGTCTTTTCACACAATCAACTGGAATTAACATTAATTTGTAGCTTGGGTTTAAGAGAACCAATATTTAACAAATTTTCCGTACCATCTGTTTTCAAAAGAATTCTTCACAGTGCGCGCTCAACTTAGCTCAGGGCACATTAAAGCCAATGAATTTAGAGAAATAGAGAGAATGAGAGCTTAAGGATTGAGCCATGGAAAATTTCCTTACACGAGGCTTGTGCAGCAGGTGTACTACTGACACCTTCACCCTCCACAAAATTCCTCAGACAGATTTCCACATCCAGACTTGGAATTTCGGCCTGTCACAAATACCTGTGAATTCTTGAATGGCCCATGCTTTTCTGGAGAAAGCAACAGGTTCAGTTTAAATTTACTTTTGTTTGTTGTGGCTTTAATACAAATTCAGGTATTTGAAAGTTGAATGAAATGCTTGCTGTTTTTCCTGCTTTGATGTGAAGTGTTTTTAAGAATTAGACTGTGATGCATGAATCAGTTGTCAATTCTTCTTCCTAACTTACCTTTCACAGAAAGCATTACCAGCATACAGAAGTCTGTTATGATTTTTAAGTGTGCCATAAAAAAACCCTTTTAAGTAGCTATTTAGTCATTGAAAGCATCACTCCCACCCTCATCATCCTTAAAGAAATTAGAAATTGCCAGTAGGCTATCTTCATCTAATGTAGAAGAATAATGTCTAACAGTGAGGAAACTTTCCAAGATCTCTTCAACCACACAATTAAGATAACACAGTTATCTGGAAGAAACCTTGGAAGATAACACAGTAACCTTAACTGTGAAGATAATATTTTAGTGGAGATATACTTCAGTAGTTCCAAACATTCAAGGCTCACATAACTCTGGAACTCTTTTGACAATTGAAGTGAGTGTAAACATGATTTCACATTTCTTGAAAACTGAGTAATTATTTATGTACAGTGCACTTTGCTGTGTTAGGGAATAAGAGAGCCAGAAACCTAGTAGTGTTTCTAGAAAGTCCATGTTACTTCTATCAGTATAAATGATTATATGTTTTCCAAAGCCATATTATCTTAATGCACTGTACTTTTCCCATTTGCAAATATTCCTAATGCAGTTTCATTGCTTCTTTTTTAATTAATCAAGAGACAGAGGCTTGTTCCCCTTTCAGAGTTGTGATAATGAAAAGCTATCAGAAACAATGATATTTTCACAGTTTGAGATGGTAGCCAGGAAGAAAATACATGCCTCTTCCAACCTGTTTGTTTTCTCAACTGAAAGAGGAATTATTATTAGCATGTACATAAAATTCTAGTTCTATCAAGAACTATTACTTTAGTTGTGAATAAACCTTTGAAGAGAGCGTGTTTTGAACCTTTTATCACATATGAATGGCTCTGGATAGTACCAATATTTCTTCAGGATGAGTTCCACACTGAAAACAAGGTTTAATCAACAGTATATGTTTTTGTATCACTCTGCAAATGTTTGATTCACACGAAAAACTAATGAAATATGGAATAAAGGAATTTTCTTTACAAAACGTAAAGGTTGGTCATCTTCCCCAAAAGGGAACTATTCTCAGAAAGTTTGACAGCTGGCCAATATCCAGCCTGTATATCTCATTCAAGACAAAAAAACCCCACAAACAAACAAACAAACAGATTTTGTATTCCATTATTAAGCCTCAAAAGTAAACATGCGTTGTCACAATGCAGTCTACATGTGCTTAGAAAAATGCAATTAGAAGCAGTTTCTGAAAAATCTGAAAATCACTTTTTCAGATGAGCCAAGGACTAAATTTCAAATTGGATAGGAACTGTGAGGCAGATTTGCTTGAAGCTTGCAAAATGAACTTCCCTTACTCTTAAAAAATGGAAGGACTCTTCAAGTGAAAAGCCATATATGTTCTGGTCTTTTACCAAATTTTTGCTACTAGAATGTTCTAGGTAAATGAGGGGACCTTAACTACCCTGGTACCTGCTGGAAGGGCAATACAGCAGAGCAATATAGCAGGGCACAAGGAACTCAGGCAGTTTCTGGAGTGCATTAATGACAAATTCCCGACACAGATGAATGGTGAAGATCAGAGACAGCCTTGGCTGCAGTGACCATGAGATGATGGAGTTCAGGATGCTGAGGAGGGAAAAAATAAAAAAGCAGGATCGCAGTCCTGCACTGTAGGAGAGGAGACTTTGGCCTGTTCAGGGATCTGCTTGGAAGAATCCTAACGGGTGACCATTCTGGAGAGAAGAGGGGTCCAGTAGATCTCATTGATTTTCACGGATCACCTTCTCCAAGGTTCAAGAATGGGCCTAGATAAATGGATAGTGAGGTGTTTTGAAAACTGATGAAATATTGCGCTCAAAGAGTTGTTATCTGCTGATCTGTACAAAGTCCAGCTGGATGCCACTCACCAGCAGTGTACCCTACAGGTTGGTGGTCGGTCCAATACTGTTTAGCATCTTCAATACTGACCAAGGTGATGAGACAGAATGCACCCTCAGCATGTTTGTAGTTGATATAAAACTGATAGGAATGGGTGATAGGTCCAGTAAGTCTGCTGCCACTCAATGGAACCTTAACGAGCCAACAGAAATGTGAGGAAATACGACAAAGTGAAATGCAAAGTCCTGCACCTATCAGTATACGCCATGGGCTGGCTGACTAGAAAGAAGCGTTGCAAAAATGGATCTGAAGGTCCTGGTTGAGAAGGAGAAAATGAGCCAGCAAGTCACCCTTACAGGAAAGGCAGCCAGCAGCACCCCACTGCACTAGGAAGAGCATCTACAGCAGGATAATGAAGATAATTATTCCACACGGTTCAGTTCTGATGAGAACACATCTGGAGTGCTGTGTAAGACAGGCATGGAGATACTGGAGTAAGTCTAGCACAGGGACAATGAAGGTGATTAAAAGTTCGAGTGTCTTACAGAAGAAGATAGGCTGAGAGAGCAGCAATTGGTTTTGCCTAGAGAAGAAAAGGCTGGGTGTAGGGGACAAGTATTATTAATGTGTATAAATAAAACAAGAGGCAGTAAAGAAGAGTCAAACTTATCAGTTATGCCCAGTGAAAGGACATGAGGAAATGGGCACAAACCAAAATTCAGGAAATTCAGTTTAAACACAAGAAAGACCTTTTACTGTAAGGGTAGCAGAACACTGGAAGAGGTTGCCCAAGCCAGCTGGGATGTCTCAATCCTTGGAAATACTCAAAACCTGACTGGATGCAGTTCTGAGCAACCTGCTCTAGATGACCCTGCTTTGAGCAGGGTGGTTAAACCAGACAATCTCCAGAGGCCCCTTCTAACATCAACTATTCTGTGACTCTGTGAAAGCTGTCTCTTCTTGTGATCAGGCTGATGCTCCTGACAGCCAGGCAGATTCAGAGCAATAGCTCAAGACAATCAGCAACAGACAGACTCATCTCCAGCCTGTTAGCTGAGACAGGCATTCAGAATCTACACTGCTGACAGCCCGCCAGTATGGTACAGGAAGTATAAGAGGGAAGAGTTTTGCAAGAGAAAACCTTCTGAAGTAGGGCCTTAGTCCCTAGTTCCAGGTTATTTGCCTTATTTGTTGCCAGTACCCTTGTGTACATCACTTGGTTCTGAAGATTTCAAAATGCTTGCAAGTGACCATATTTTGATTTTGCATGGTTGACATCGCATCATTCACTCCATGCCATGGAAGGCCATGACAGACAAGGCAACAGAAACATGTTAATTAGAAAGAAGGAAGCATGTTACTATATAACAAGACTAACATGTCTATCCCTTTAAATAATGTGTGTAGTTCTTTAAATATACTACAGAACATTTATTATTTCCTTAAGTTTAATAAAAAATCCTCAATGTCACTGGGGTGAAGGAATTACAAAAAAAAAAAAATAAATAATAATACCATGAGATATAACTAAGCCTTCCAGTTTTGCATTCTTCTTTTGCAATCTTAATTTTACAGACAAAGAAAGAAACTTGTGGAGTTTTTTCATAGATCCAATCCCAGCTTTCTTTATAAAATTGAAAAACACATTGAGAATAAAAAGAAATACATTGCTAATAGCAAAAAAAAAAAAAAAAAAAGTAAGAGGAGTGTGGTTTCATCCCTTTCCTCCCTTTAGCCTTGTCTCTAGCTGCAGAAGCATTTGGTCACACAGAAAAGACAGTGATCCTATTCTTCCACAAACATCATCAGCAACTAACAGGAGAGAAAAACAGTGGAAAACTTTTATAATCCTCTTTATCTATTGGATAAATCAATGCTCCCAAACTTCTCTGGAGCACTGAATCCCTCCTAGAATCTTCTGTACCATCAATGTGGGACTTGTCACATGCTGGGGAGTCATCCATCATGTGAGGTCACACAGCAAGGGAGAAACATTGCAGCAGAAGACACTCATGGTAGACTACAACAACTCCTACACAGCACCAGTTAGTTCATAAACACTGTATTTCCACACAGCACAGTTCTGCGGATCCGCTCCAGAAAACTTATCATGGACTTAAAAGCCACCAGGATGTATAGAACAAGTACATAACATCTTCAGATAAGCTAGGTGATAAGTTTATTCCCTTATTTGCATCAGTAACCTAAGATGTGATTGAGTTGTGTACCTTGTCCATACTGTGAGGCTTCTATAGAGATTAAAAAAGGTGTATATTTGTTACCACCCTCATCTCCACCATATTTCAAATATCTCCTAAATTAAAACAAGTGCTCTGGAGTTTTTTCCAGCAAAAGCAGTATGTAGTTACATTTAAATGGATGAAACAACATTCTTGTAAATGATTTGGATACATAGTAGCTGAACTTCAAAAAAGTAATAATTTTAGCTGGAGACAGTCATCCAGCACAGATCTGGACCCAAGGAGCTGTTCATTACAGCCAAACAGCCTCTTGGAAGGAGAGTCCTTTTGATGAAACATATCCGAGCTATGGGTGACACCACATATAGACTTTCATTTTATGTCAGTCAAGTTTGAACACCATCCAATTTCTATCCACTACATTTCATAAGTAATATCGTACAGTGGACCTGTAAATGCACTGTATATAATGCCAAGCAATGATAGTGAGAACCAGGACTCATACCTGAGCTTCATTCCAAATTTTGCCACAGACACCCGCGTCAGCAATTAACTTACCTATGCATAACTTTCTTTGGAAAAACAGGCCAGAGTGTGTGATGTCTTCATCATTCACCCATTCCTCCCAATGAGAGTGGAGGAGGTCTTTTATTTTTCTGGGGCTAGTCAAATGTAAGCAGTCCAGTCCATAACAGAAGTGACATAAAGAGTATCTCACAGAGGTGTTCAAAATCGTAATATATAGTGAAGTATTTTGAAGACTATGGATGTAAGCCATTGCAGCAATCCAAACATATAATGAGAATTATCCTTACATAATATCAGTCTAGTCTGATACAATCTCTACATTATTTTCAGTTGCTGATGACTTTCCTAAATTAATGCTTCACTTCTGATAAGTTGAAACCCCATAATTATTTCCACAGCTCCAGAATAACTGACAGAATGGGTGCATTCCTAATGCTTGCTAATAAGCAAGAAAGAATGTAAGGGTGCAAAATAGTGCAGCTGTGCTACTGAAATCAGAATATTACAGAGTGGAATATTTCCTATCATTTCAGTCACTAGGTAACCTTTCTGTCCCATACTGATTGGCTTTAACTAGAGGACCTGTTCAGTTTCTAGACCTTTCTAGTAAAATTCTTAAATGACATCTTGAGCGCTCACCCAAAAGCCTAGGGGATTATATTATGCTCTATAAAGCATAATTTATGCCCAAAACTGAGATAACATCCATACTTACACGTAGCAGATCACTCAGTTTCTAAACAAGCAGAACTTCAGTGGCTTTGGAGATGACAACACAACCGAAGTTAAGGGAGACCAGAGTTAGAGTAATCAAAACTACCATCAGCTAGCCTCCTCCCTTTCTTAGGGTATTCCAGCAGACGTCCTGACCCATCCCCTTTCCCATAGGTCTAAGTGGCTGCTGATAAAACTATTACTCTCCTCCACTGGAGATGGCCATCGACATTATACTTCTCAGATAACTTCAGCAGAAGACTGTTGCAAAGGGAGGAAGGGTTTCCCAAGACTCTCCTAGTTAGCCCAGCTCTGCCCAGAGCAGAGGTCCTACTCAGGACTTTTGTACTTACTAACATCTAGCTGGTCTACTTCTGACCAGTCCATTACTGGTACGTACAAGTCTGCCAGGCACCACGAGTAGCTGCAATACCCGCTAGCCAAGTTAGTGATCTATCAGCCCCATTGTGCCAATGCACGCTGGCCACTCCTTCTTTCCTCCTTCACAGGGACTTCTCATTCAAAATCATAGAATCACAGAATAGTTAGGGTTGGAAGAGGCCTTAAGATCATCTAGTTCCAACCCCCCTGCCATGACACCACACACTAAACTATGAACTCCAATGAGTCCTGACAATAGGAAAAAAGTTTCCAAATTCATGCGTGACCTATGGCTTCATCACCCCAGTACTACAGATTGAAAAGCAGCCTGGGCAGTCCTAAGCAAGCACAAATATTGATATTATATTTTCTTTAATTTTAAAATTTAGCAATAGTTTACAAAGTGGGATGTCAGCTGCCTCAAAGTTTACATGTAAATCAAACCTGGACCATCTAATCAAATCCTCTCACACTTCAGCAGATATCAACAGAGTTCTTACTCCCCAAAAATGCGGGATGCTCAGGAAAGGCTACTCTTCTCTAAAAATATCACTGATTAATGTCTTGTTTAAGGCTTAAAGTCACTTGGTCAAGACCTATATAAAATAACAGTCCCAGGCCCAGTTATTCATTTCTGTTAGAAGGACTTCAATATTCAGAACTTCAAAAATCATGTAAGCTCATTCTGATTTAATTCAGATGAGCTCCTAATTTTATTTAGGGGATCTGAATAGGGAGTTGCCAAAACTCTTGCTTAGCGCTTGGTAGAGAGGCTCCAGTTAATACTTGAGAGAGAGGATTTCTCCCCACAAATGCAGCTAGTGTCTGATAGTTCCAATGACCAGCTTCTGGCAGCTTCATATGCAAGAGATTCAAAGCTTGTGTGAAGTGGATAGTATTATAAAAGCCATGCTATGATATAATTCAGTATATTCTGGTACATTTGCAGCAGAGAACAATATATTACTGTTAAAGAGAACCAACTTTAGTGCTAGGCCAATTTTAACTGGATGATTAGTTTCCTTCATTGTATCTAAGTAGGAGTTAAAATGTAGCTTATAACACAAATGTTATTTTCTCATCCTTCTTTTTGATAGGCTAGGAATAAGGATTTTAAGCCAGACCTGAGAACAGCAGCCATGCACCAACTGTCATCTGGTCCCAGAAGGTTCTGTTGCGGCAACATCTCAGCCATTTCTATTCATACCCTCGTAGGTCGACTCTCCTTCCCATCTGCACTGAACAGCTACCTGAAAGTGCTGGCAGAATTCAGAAGATAACTGCAGACTGAACACCTAGCACACATTGAGGAAAGCCAGTTGCACGCATCTCCTAAGTGTGGCACAATTAGTCCTACAGCACAGATGTTCCAGTGCTTTGCCAAGATGGAACTAAACCCTAACAAGGAGCAAAACTTGTGAAGCTGAGAACAAACATCTTGAAGGCTGAGTTACCTGTACTGGTGTTTTGACTTCAAGATAATCTCAACAGTTTTTAGCTGTAAATAGAGGTGTCACTAAAATTACAATTTTTACATACTATGACATAGCCATGGTTCTTTCTTGTAAGTGTAGCTTCCAGGTTTGGACATCGGGACAGTGCTTTACCATGACTGTGTCTCTACAGAGGTTCCTCTAGCAGAAATGACAAATGAGCGTGAGTCCCTGTGGCTTTAAGTCTGAAGGCAAAACTTCCTTTCTGGCATGTCTTTTGTCATACTGAAGCAAAATATTATTTTTTAAAACATGAATGTTTTGTACCTGTAATACAAAATTATCTACATTGCCTGTAGTCCTGGAATAACTGACAATCCTATGGGGTAGACATGTAAAAAGTCCTTATATTTTAGTTATCCCTTGTGCTTCACAGTAAATCAGTATAATCTGCCTTTTATTAGGTTACTGGATGCTGTGGAAAGAAAAAAATAAACACATTTGGCTTTTAAGCACTTTGAAATGAGTACTTTGAAGCCTCAGTAAGTGATAATCAAGAAAAATGGCACTAAGATCTTACGACAAATCTTCTCCATATATTTAAGTAGGATTACTTGTGAAGCCTCAGAAATTAAAATGATTATATATAGCCTTATTTAAGGCTTGAGTTTAATAAAGCATATGATATTGGTTTTCAAAATCTTCTCTTTTAAAGTAAGGTAGCTATAGCAATGCCAGTCAAATGAGCTCTCCTGTGAGTAGCAGAACTAATGAAAGATGGTTCCTTCATCCCATAAACCTGCTGGACACCACCATTTCTCATTATGCCACTCCAACCAGAGAAGAGAGCACATGCTATGAGGATAGTCCTAAGTTAGACTTAGCCCACTACTGCCTAGTAAAATATACAATGTTTGCTTTCTGGGTACAAGAGTCATCTTTCTGAGTATCATTACTAGACTATGGAACTCAGTACTCTTGCCTAAATAATTCCAAAATGTCAGTTAATAATTGTCAGGTGTTTTAACATTTCTTGAAGCATAAATTAAGTGAGGGGATGGGCATAAGAAGGCAATGAGACTGTGAATTCTAAGTAATGTTTAATTTAGTCATTTGACATTTAGAGAACTTTAAGTTTACTTAAGTTTGCAAGAAACAAAGACATTTGCTATAAACTGTTCTCCACCAATACCATCTTTCCTATGTAATCAAGTTGCTCAGGACCATCCAATGGTCTACGTAAGTCAATAAGCCAACCTGGGAGCAAACTGGGAACTGCACTGGTCATAACAGCAGAAGCACTTGTTTTGCACGCACACATCTTTGCAAGCATTGCCCAAGGTTTTTCACACAACATGGGAGATGGTTTTTAATTCTTCTATCTGTCAAGTTACAGGTCATAGACAACTATCACCTGTACAGCAGCAGCTTCAGATCTATGAAAAAACTGTTCTTGAAGATTCCATAAACAAAGTATGTATATAAAAGCCAGCTGAATGAGATGCCTAATGCTAACAGTTAATTGCTTCAGATTTTAGTATCTCTCACTTAACAGTAACATGTTTCATTTCCATTTTTTAGGACTGGTCCCAGAGACAAGGGTTATGATAAATTCCTGTCAAAAGAACAAATCAAAAGAAGCCCACCTGTAACTTTCCAGACTACTGAAATATGTTAGGAGAAAGCTTCTATAAAATTTTTAGAGTAGCAGGTAAAAATAACACAAGTTTACTAGAGTGGAACTAACGCAATGCAGACATTCCCTTGGGAATACATTAACATGACTCATTTAGGAATTTATCTTGGTTTTACATACTGTGTCATGATTTTCTTGTCTGTAAACTGTAAAATAAATACATTTCTGTCTTCAAGATAAACCACAATTCTGAATCTTTACAGAAATTACAGTAGATTTTAAGTTCTTCATAATTCCTCTTTAGGATCCATCTATAAGAAAGCAGAGGCTGCAGATTTTTGAGCATCAAATTAAATGTCACAGTAGTGTCCTTCATATTACGAGCCAGAATATCAATATGCCAGGGGTTACACAAATAAATATCTGCACCTGTTAAGAATGACACGTCAAGTTTTTTCCCATTTTCCTAATGTAGAAGGCCGAGAATGATATCCCAAAAACCAGTGAGAGCAACATTTCACCTACATATATGAACTACCTGGATTTGGTAGGACAAAATGTGACGCTCCGCATGCCAAAACATCATCAAGCCACCTTGGCTAGGCATTCTTGTGGAGTCTCCGGAGCAAGGGAAAGAGCAGCAGCGCTCCATGATGCTTTCTGCCAAGCAAAATGGAGAGGTTAAGGCAATCGCTAGCAATTATGATAAGTGTTTCATTGGATAATATGCTAGTATTTTCCTCTCCAAAGCAAACCAGAAAGGTTCATTCATCCTGAAAACTTTCTAATAACAGCTACTTGTGATTGATTTTAAATATGTCTGGCTAGACATAACGGTTTATTGTATATATTATCTTAAACCAAGTGATAACTCATGGACTCTGGTTTCATGGTTAGAACTATCCTGTTAAAACTGAACTCTTCTTCTTGCATCTGAAATAGAGCTGGATTTGTGCAACAAAACAAAGCAGTTCTTTTACCATCTGATACTTTATCTCTGGCAAATTATTTTTCAGACTTTTTAGGAAGTTTCTTTTATGTTGAAGCTGTATATTTACTTGTGGAAATGCTACTCTGCTTCTGAGTTTTAGTGATGTGCAAAGAAGACAACCCAGGCAATTTCTTCTCAGGTTATCATAGAATTCAATGGGAAACAGATTACCTAATGACTCTTATTTCTTGGCAGATTTGGGACTCTCCTATGTGAAATAAAACTTCAAGTATATTTATCCATGGGAAAATGCCATTGAAATTTAATATATGTACCTCTCCCACTATGCTTAATCACTAGGAGCTGGCAGAAAGTATTAGCACTTAAATCCAGCTTCAACAAGTTTGGCTGGAGATCTTGTGAAAAATCTGAGATGATGATGGCAATAATGCAACAACAATAAAATCATCTACCACCACACTAATAACACTAAAACTATTACCTACTTACTTCTGTGTTGATATTATGAATCTTTTTCAGCAAATAACCTTTTATGCCAGATTCATTCTGTCTGTAAACTATAAGGAATGGATAATATTACCTGGTTCTAAAAATTGTTAAAGACATGCAAACTAGTCCTAAAATGAAATTAGAATTTCAGATTTTAAATTCAATCTAACCAGAGCTCTTTATCAGATTGCTCCTTACTAGATACCTTTAACTGACTCTGTCTCAAACTTTGCTCTTACATGTCAATAGCACTAACACAGACCTCCTATTAAGATCAATAGGAATGGTTATTTAAATTACATCATTTGGTTTTTTTTCCTAGATTGTGGCCTCGGTAGGTAGTATCAACTTTTCATAAGCAATGTATTGCTTGCTTACCTACCCATTAGATTGACCTGTACTTCCAGGATGACGATGTTCTGGAATCTCCCTTTTCTTCATTTTGCAAGACAAAGACCAAAAAGTTACTTTAAAACCTTCTGGTTAGATAAAACTCAAGATTGTATATAACTCCTTCTCTCCCTTAGCATTCGCTATTTTTACACCCAGTATATCAGTAGCCCCAAATAGAGCAACGCACATCAATCAACCATTGGTTTTTCTATTCCACAGCAGGCTGAATGACTTCAAGGATGCTGTAAAACCTAGTTATGTACACTAACATGAAACAGAATTAAGCTGAAACGTAAAGCTCAATAGATTAAGTCTTGCCTAACCACACTCTTAGCCTCTTTTGTAGGAATTATTTGGCCTATTATTCACCCCTTGCCTGTTATGTATTGATTTCCAGTGAAAACCACGTATTGAAACACTGTAACTGCTATGTTCCTGTCTGAGACGACTAGTTATTCAGTTTATAATTCCACTCTTGGTTTCATAAACTCACAATTAATCCCAGATGCAATCAGGTCAGTGTCAAACACCTTCCTGAATCATAGAGTGAAATAGTTACCAAATATTGCTTGATACTATTGCAAAGACATTGTTGGTTATTTGGGTTGGTTTCCATGCTGTGAGTGCCAAAAACAAAATGAAAACTAAGTATCCCAAGTGCAATCACGACAAAATTACAATAATTTTGTGGCTAGCATCATTTGGTTACAGGATCAAAGCAAAAATATTACTGGATGCCAAAAGACCAAGTTCTTTTGTTGTAGCGGAACCATGAGTAATGAAAAACTGAATAAATGCATTAGTCCAACTATTTAGTATGGCCAAAATCTACTTTGTTAAAAAAAATTTGCAGAAATTCCCAGTGCTCACAAATACTTGTTAATGAAAAGCTCACAAAATAGAGAAAGGGTCTTGTTTGTTTGTTTGTTTTTACAAATCTCATTGAATACAAAGTTTCCTCACTTTTCCTGGCATCCTCCTATGGCTACAATCTGAAAGGAATAATCTTTATCAGAGACTTCCTTGAATTATCTCACTTTAAATCATAACGCAAACCACTTAGGATAGTCTATAGTAGTTACAGGTTTTGTTTCTTTGTCCACTGAGAGAAAAGCTTATCATCTTAAAGCAAAGCTTTTCACATTTGATGAAACATGGACTACTATACAATAATCTACTGTGCGACAAAGGAAATCACTACCACTTCAGGGAATCATGCTGTAACTGGAACCAAAACAGTCTTTACTTACAAATTTGTACATTCTGCTACTATGGTGTCTGCTTTTTCGCAAAAATACTGGGGGAAAAAAAATAAAGGAAGCTAATTACACAATTTACACAGACAATCACCTCAATCACTGCACTGGCTGGTACTCACCTACTGCCTGGCTTTGCCCTTCCCTGTTCCACTTGCAGCACAGCTCTTTCCAGTAATTTGGACACAGCTATAGAGGCACTCAGGGAAGAAAAGCAAGAGGGCATGAAGCACTTAGCAGGCACTGGTTAATGGCAAGGGAGAGCAGTGCTGTAAAACTGACGAGTAAGCACATGCAAAGTCATGCACAGACCATGCATATAATTGCCACAGAATGGCAGAATGAGAAATGAAAGGTCTCGTGGGGTCAAAAAGAAAAACAAAATGTATCTTGCGTCATAACATTGTCCTACTCACAACAAACGTTCCTCTTGATAAGAAGAGAAAAGGTTTATTTTTAAAGTGGCAAGGATGCATTAAGCAGATAGACAGCATGGCATTACTCAGGTATATTAAGAAAGAAAGAACATACAGAAAGCAGTTACATGCTGCCAGTTCAACGTGACAGCTGTACACACACATTGTATCAGAGAGATCTGCACATCATGCATGACACCAGTTGGCCTCACCTCAAGCCACCCTTGCAGGCTAATGGCCAGCAGAGACCAGCACTGGTTTTGTAGACAACCTCAGGATTACCTCTAAAATCAACACAAAAAATTTCCTGAGTTTGTACAGTAGATACCATAGAGTTTCAGTGTGCTATGGGTCACATAATCTTCCACTGCTTGGCCTACACAGAGTAGCAGATAGATGCGGAAGCAATTAAACTTCATTCCATTAAATGAATTTGCAGAAACCAATTCAAGAAACAAAGGGTGTTTAGAATTATACATAAAAGCAATGAGAAGCAGCCAAACTTCTACTTTCTAGTGAACTGACAGATTTCACTTCTTCCCTTCCATCTTTCCC
>NW_009937068.1:15997-49245 GCF_000696875.1 Nestor notabilis
TTTTTAGGGTCTAACACTCAAAGCTTGGGAAGTCCAGAATTAAGACCGCCCAAGTGAGAGTAATATACCTCATCCATAAGGAGAATAATTTGCTGTTCCAAACACCAGATTGTTCAGTGCTGCGAACCTCCATGCTGACAGACATTATCCTAATTGTCTGCACAATCTGTTACGTCATCTTACACAAAAGTTCTTTGTCATGTATTTTCCTTGTCTGCAAAATAAGGATGCTACAGCTAAAGGATAAGGAAAATACTTTTGGAAGATTTTTTGTCACTTGGTGTTATCCGTCCTTTCATTTAGTGAGACAGAATCCTATGTTAAAAAAAAAAAAGTATAATCATAAATTAAAGGTACATCATACAAGCAAAGGTGGTCTCAAAATTAGTATTTCCCAGGCGACTGTAACTGTTTTTCCTTTGAGATCTTCACTTTGTCATACCGAAATTATTTTAACAGATTAGCTGTGTGCATACTCATAGATGAGAGGCAAGCATTAAAAACTGTCGAAGTTATTAGGTAAAGAATTTATAACTAAATAAAAAGCAGAAATTTTGCTGAAGAAAGAAAACCCTACTGCTTCTGAAACCAATAGTGGAACAAACCTAACTTCTTTCCCATACAAAAATATCAGGGCAAGTAATTTTGGAAGTCAAAAGAAATGAACCATAAAAGGGCAGCAGAATGCAAAGTGATCGCACTACATGTGGGAAGGTGGCTAGAAATCAAGTGTTCACTGTTTTTTCAAGCACAAGAAGTAGGGGTCATTAATGAAAGCTGGTAGGAGACAGGTTCAAAGAAATAAAAGGCGATGATTTTTCACATAACAGGTGGAATTTTTCTGAACGCTTTTCTGCTATCAGCACCTAATTACCAGGAAAACATAGACAAATTGGATTAAGTTCAAAGAAAAGCTATGAAAATAATTAGGAGAGACTAAACGAAAAGAAAATATGAAAAGAGAAACGCATATGGAGTGCTGGCTAAATGACAACTAAGTTATGATTACATCTACAACAAACACTTAAACTGTGCAAACTCTACAGTGGTTCATTAGGAGAATCATTTAGAAAGATACAAGGAAGTAATACACAAATATAAAGGAAAAAATAAGTTATGAACATTGAAGTTCAATATTAGGGAAAACTTTCATTGGTCTCTGAAATTGGAATTAATTGACTTAGTAATCAGATAAACACTAACATCTTCATTAATTTGGGAACGATCCTGCACTGCAGTAGTCACCACTAGCGAATATAATAAGAGGAAGTTTCAAGGTTTTTTGATCAGCAATTTTGGGGGAAGAAAAATTCCAATCAAGTTGATGATTTTTTCAGGATATCATCATTTTATTAAAAATCTTCATTCTCTTACTCACATTTCAGATTGCATTGCTCTAAGATATTTTTGGTTTTTAATTTTGGTAAAGTATATCAAGGAGTGTATCGATAAAGTATATAGGAAACTCTATAAAGTAAGTAATCGTTTCAGTCCTTCCAAAAATTATCTTGGAAAATAGTAACTGTTCTCCCACCTCTACCCTGAACATGTTAAAGTTCTGACTATCACTGTCATTTCCAGAATTCCTCCCAGATGTGCTCTTCTCCTGTCCCATGCCTGTCTTCAGGCACTTACCTTTCTGTTGCTGCCTATTCCTCTGAGCAGCAGCTGAGTGGGGTTTTGTCCTTTCTACCACAATCCACTGTTCCACACAGGCACTCTGCAAAGGAGAAGTGCCTGCAGTCAAAAAGGCATCCTTGCCTCTCTCTACTCAGTTTTATGTCAGCAGGAGACAACGAAACAGCTCTTCAAAGACAGGGCCTCACCCACAATTCTCTTATTTGGCACTTCTCCATGTTTATCTGTCAAAACCATTGAGATTGTGCCATCTTAGTGTCAGGCCTTTAGTCTTTGAAGCTTAATTATGGCTTTTTGAAGGCAGATGGGGGACTAGAGAACCTTCCAAGCCTTCAAAATCCAACCAGAAGTTGAAAAGAGATTCCTCCACAAGGCAAGAAGAAGTTAAAGAGACCTGGTAAAGTTCTTTTGCCAGTTGTATCTCAACTTCTTCAGGACTTAAAAAGCTCCTTCAAAGAAACTTTCAGTAGCTGCATCCCCACACACTCTGACCTACACAGCACCCAGAATAATCTGAATCTGAACAGTACAAAAATGCAAAGAACTCAAAAAAACAAGCATTGCTATTCAGTGTTACCCCAGGTTTTGGCCATTTAATGAAATAAAAAGGGATGCTTAAGAATTATCAGTTAGAAAAAGTTACTTTATAGACTTCAAATACTGAAGACGAAAAAATGAAAGAGAAATCCAGGACAAGAAATCCAGCAGCCTCTTTCCAAAAAACAAGGGAACTGCAAGATCTGGGCCAGAGGTTCAGATCCGCCACTGAACTGTGTCACTGCTGATTACCTGTCACCTTTGTCTCCTCCTCCTTTGCTTCTGTGACACATCAGTCGTGCCGCTTTACTGTCCATGTGTCCATATTGTTCTCAATAGAACACACACTTTCTCACCCCTTTGCTTTCTAATCTGCTTTCTTTCCCATAGCAAAACTTAACAACCCTCTTTTCCACATCACTATCATGAAATTTTCCATGACAGAATGTTAAAACTGAACATTTTTAAAGTAAATAAAGTGCTACACACCAAAAAGATGTCAGATCAACAGGTCACTGTGATAATTTTGCACAGATGTCACCATCTTCTCCTCCCTTCCCTCATTTGGAAGTTTTCCATTTTAGGCTTCAAGCTTGAGAGAACTGCATCTTCCCATGTGCTTGTACAAACCACAGCAATCCAAGCTGTACTCAGCACAGTGACAACAGCAGTGTATTGAGTTTGCATGCCAAGCTGTTGGTAGCTAGGGAGCTAAGGGGTGGCTTCTGTGAGAAACTGCCAGAAGCTTTCCCCATGCTAGCCGGATCCAAGATGGACCCACCACTGGCCAAGGCTGAGCCCATCAGTGGAAGTGTTAGTGCCTTTGGGATAAGAAAGGGAGAAAAGAAACACTGCACAACTGTAGCGGGAATAGAGGAGTGAGAACATGTGTGAGAAAGAGCCCTGCAGACACCCAGGTCAGTGCAGAAGGAGGGCAGGAGGTGCTCCAGGTGCAGAGCAGAGATTCCCCTGCAGCCTGTGGTGCAGAGCATGGTGAGGCTGCTGTGCCCCTGCAGCCCATGGAGGTCCGTGGGGAGCAGATATCCACCTGCAGCCCATGGAGGTCCATGGGGAGCAGATCTCCACCAGCAGCCCATGGAGGTCCGTGGGGAGCAGATCTCCACCTGCAGCCCATGGATGACCCTACGCTGGAGCAGGGGTATTCCTGAAGGAGGCTGTGACCCTGTGGGAAGCCCGCGGTGGAGCAGTCTCCTTGCAGGACATGGAGAGAAGAGCCCACACTGGAACAGTCTCTTCCTGAAGGATGCACCCATGGAAGGGACCCTCACTGGAGCAGTTCATGAACTGCAGCCTGTGGGAAGGACTCCCATTGGAGGAGTTCACCCTGTGGGAGGGACCCCACACTGGAGCAGGGAAGAGTGTGACGAGGAAGGCGCAGCAGAGACAACATGTGATGAACTGACCACAACCCCCACTCCCTGTTCCCATGTGCCACAGCAGGGAGGAGATAGAGAATTTGGGAGTGAAGTTGAGCCCAAGAAGAAGGGAGAGGTTGGGGGGACAGTGTTTTAAGATTTGGCTTTATTTCTCATTACTCTACTCTGATCCGATTGGTAATAAATTAATTTTTCCCCAAGTTGGGTCTGATTTGACCATAATAGTAACTGGTGAGTGATCTCTCCCTGTCCTTATCTAGACCCATGAGCTTTTTTTGTATTTTATCCCCTGTCCAGCTGAGGAGGGGAGTAACAGAGCAGCTTTGGTGGGCACCTGCTTCCAGCCAGGGGCAACCTACCATAAGCAGCAAAAAGTAGTATGTTGGAGCAAGACGCAGTTAAAAGTGGAAGCAGTTATTGTAATCCATAATCTAAACATAGACAAATTAAGTAGTGAATGATGTGACTTCCAATTCTGGAAGTGACTTTCAAACCTGAGGAGATTCCACAGGAAACCTTATCTTAAGTTTACAAAGAAACTTTCTCCTGTCATATACCACAAGAATCATTATGGGTATGTAGTTCTGAAACATGATAAAAGGCCTTTGCAGACCATAGTCATTTAATTAGTCATTACATGAAGTATCAGCTTCTTCCAGTCTGAGAACCAAAATTGTGTGATACAATCGTAACGGCAATAGCTCACCCATAGGTCTGGGTTTATACCAGTATTATATGCATAGACTGTCTAATGTGTTTAGCTTCTATGAAGAATTTGTTAACAGTAAATCAACATCATCTTTATTTAATAATATGGCTGAGTTCTATCCTGGTGCATGAAAAGAGTCAATTCTGACTTCCAAACATCTTAATTTCAGAGGTCATTTTTTGGATGGGCAGCTTTAAGTAAAAAGTACCTGAATCAGAGCAAAAATAAAAGTCTAATGTGATTTCTTTGGCAAAAGAAATACACACTGACATTTATTCTGTCATGCAAATGCATGCTGAACACACAGGGTGAGAGAGAGTTGTGTCATGTTTACCACACACACATGGATTCCTATTACAGGAATTCCACACTGTGGAAGAGTGGTATCCTAAAAAATGGGTGAGAGCTTTCCCATTGTCCCAGTGGCGCAGGGACAACAGTGGCTAAAATGCAGAAGGGATCAGCAAGCGGTATAGGACAGAGGAAGGCCATAGCTAGACTGAGGTATGCCCCTTCTTGGGCAGGCAGCACCCTCTATCACTGCAGTCTGGCTGGGTCCCAACCTAAGCAAGTGGCACTTCTGAAACACAGTGTGCTTAAGTTGCTGTGATTCGTCTTGTTAACACATCAGAAAAAGGGTTAATCCCTGACAAATGCAAATAAGATGGTCCTACATCCAAAACATCCTGATTGTGTACTCGGATCACATGCAACAGGAAGCTGTATACACCACCATTTGGTGTGTGCACAACTACTCTTCACCACCTCACAATCAGCAAAAAGGGCTGAGAAAACGCAATTCTCTAGACACCTGGGTTGGCAGAAGAGGGGTGCTCCTTCTACCTGCCTCTTACCACAGAAATAAAATGAGTAGCACGTCTCCAGCAAAACCTCTCTAGGAGTGGCCCAAGTCTAGCTAGTGCTTCACTTGTCACTTCTAAGGCAATGACCTGTTGCAACCTCTACCTGCCAGGAGGAGGTGGAGAGGACACTACTGCTCCAGAGGGGGAATGTGGTTTCCTGGGAGACAATGGAGCACAGATCAGGGGCAACTTCTGCATTTCAATGTCACCAAGCCCCCAGGCTTAACAGCAGCTTTGCTGGATAGGGCTCAGATGCTTGGCCCTTTGCAGGATCAAATCCATAGTGACTTAACATTGAAATCAGGGTTACCAATAACTAAAAGGAAATAGTGTCGCTTCCCAGAACACAGCAGATCTTTCACAATGTACTGGGGTGCATGTTTTTCGTCTCACTGAGCTATGAACAATAGGCAACTCTCTGCTTTTATTAAAAACTTTGAGGGATTATTATTTTAGTTAAGCCTTTAAGAATTCGTACCTATCTGGAAAGGGCAGCTTGTGTAATGAACTTCCTGTTTTCATCATAGCTGGATACTGCCTTTTGCTGTTGCCTGTTATTACCCAGTTAATATGAACGGCCTGTGGTTTATTTTTAGCTCACTTGAGCCCATTGTAAGGTCTGCTCAAGAACTTAAATTTCCAACCAGAGAATGTAATTACTGCATCTAACGCTGAGTTTAGGAATATATTCTTAAGTCCTTTTAAACAGCCAAGACATAAAGTGAAAATAGATAATGAATAGTGGTTGAATACAAGTAATCTGTTCAACTCAAAAAATACCTTTTATTCTCAAATTATACCCTTAATTTCTAAAATAAGTACTTATTTGATAAAGAAGTCATGTTCCATTCATTTAATTACCAACTAAACCAGGGAGATGAATAAATATTTGCCAAATGAGCAGGGGAGTATTTTCATTTGAGGAAAAACACGTAATTATCTAAATGTCTTGAGACTACGGAATAAAAAACTTCAGTCTTCTGTGTCAGACACAATTTTTTTGATCATGTAAAATCGTATTTAGCACAAGTGAAAAGTACTTAAGACTGAAACGAAACCGGATGTAAACTCTGGAAAGAACACTATTTACAAGTCTTTCAACCTCTTACAGAAAAGAACATAACATTAATAATAACAATAAAATCACATGTAATCACAGGATTATTCAAGCTAGAAGGGATCTCAAGAAGTCACCTAGCCCAATGTCCTGCTTAAAGCAGGATAAGACTTGCATTACTCAGGGTTTCATTCAATCTGGCCTCAAAATCCTCCAAGGATGGAGAGTGTACAACTTCCTCCAGATAACCTGTTCTGGTATCCAAGTCTCCTCACAGCAAAAATGTTTCTCCTCACATCTAAGTGTGAACCTCTCTTGTTTCAACTTCTGCTTGTTGCCTACTGTTCTCCCACCTTGTGCGACTAAGAAGTGCCATGGCCCATCCTCTTGACGAGCTTGTCACAGGTACAGGAATGTGCGATTAGGACTCCCCAGTACAGTCCCCTCCTGAAGCTGAACAAGCTCTGCTTCCTCAGGCTCCCTCAACTGGGCAAGTGCTCCAGACAACGTGACCCTCCACTAAACTCATGCCAGTTTACCACTATCTTTCTTGTTTCCAAGCACCCAAAACCGAGCACAGTATCCAAATGTGATTCAGTGCTGAGTAAATGGAAATAAGCACCTTTCTCCACCTACTGACTGCACTCCTGTTGCTACAGCCCTGGATGCTCTTGGCCTCCCCTGCTGGATCCTGCCCAATCCGATGCCATCACCCTTCCAGGTCCCTTCCACAGAGCTGCTCACTCTGTCCCCAGCCTGTGCTCCTCCATGGGGACCCTCCTTCCCAGGTGCAGGGTTTGGCATTCGTCCCTGCCAAATTACTATTAACTTCATTACAGTGGATAATTGCATGAATTATTCTTAAGCAGGACCTTAACATTTTCCTCCTTTCTGTTTGACTCTACTATTGCAGGCTCATTTTACTACAATTTAGCTTAAAGAGGTCAGTTAAATAATTCAGGATACATTTGAAATCTGATTAGGTTTAAAAGAGAGATAAAGAAGTCTGTCTTTCCATGCAGAATTTCTTTTTCCCCGTCTTCCACTTGCCATATATATTTTTACATTTGCTGCTGTAACTACTTTGGCTTTGATAGACCCAGAAGAATTTACAGTCGCTGTACACTAAAAAAATCAATTCTTCGTCTCTTAAGACTGACAAACCATTAATCACAGTACCCTCTATGTACATTTTCAATAATTTCAATAGCAAACCTTAGTTATGACAATCCTTAAATTATTTACCTTAAGCCACCTTGGTATTAATAGTAATAAGTAAATTTTATATCAGTAAATAGTAATAATAGTAATAAATTTTCCGCACTCCGCAGAAAAAGTGACCATTAGTTAGAAATAGGATGTTGAAAAGGATTTATAGGTACGTGAGGAATGCAAGTTTAACAAGTTAATTAATAGTAGTTTCATTTAGTTTCAATTAACCACATGTATCAGTGAACCTTCAGAAAAATTTTGTTTCATTGTAAAAATAGTTGATTTTTGGCCAACTGCTGCCTGTGAAATTTCAGAAAGCATTGCAGTTTTCAAAAGAAAAGATGCTGTAAGTTACAAAACTGGGTACATAGTATATGCCCTAGAAAAAGATATGTTTCTCTGTCCTTTCAAGGAGACTGTGTGTACAATCCCAAGTGGCCACATTAATACTTTGTTTAAACTTTTTAAAAGGAAATGCAAAAACTTCAGGACTGAAGTATCAAAGCTAGCTATTACAGGCTGTTGAACAAAGGAAACATTTCCACTCCTAAAGCTTTGGGGTTTGTGCTACATGTCACTGACACTGTGATTTTTTTTAACTGTTTATTGCCTTCTACTTAAAAAAAATCACCCTGATGATTAAAAAATTTCAAGAAACACTGTCATTACAAACCTTTCAAGACAATTTCTGGTGAAAGCTACTTGTGCTTGGTTCAAATATCTATTCAACATTAGGTCTGCTTCCCCTCTCTCCTTCTCTTTACCTCTCCCTCAAAACCAATCTGACAACAAAGACCTCATCATGAGGAATTACAGAGCAGGCACCTGGGTCCATTAAAACATTCACAGTCCCCACGTACGATAAAATGCGCCTATGGTGGGTTGACCTTGGCTGGCTGCCGGAAGACCACCCAGCCACTCTGTTACTCTCCTTCCTCAGCTGGACAGGAGGAGAATAAGGACAGGGAGATCACTCATCAGTTACTGTCACAGGTAAAACTGACTCACTTGGGGAAAACCAATGTATTGAAATTAAGAATAGAAGGGGATGCTGAGACACAAAGACAAAGGTAAAAACACCTTCTCCTCATCCCTCCCTTCATCCAGGCTTATCTTCACTCCTTCATCGCTAACTCCTCTTCTTCCTTCTCCCTGAGCAGTGTAGGGGATGGGGAATAGGGGCTCAGGTCAATCCCTAACAGCTCCTCTCTGCCATTCCCTCCTCCTCACTCCTGATCCAGCCTGCATCCTCTTCATGGGCTCCAGTTCTTCATGAACTGCTCCATCTTGGGCCCTTTGCCGGGGCTGTAGTTCCTCCAGGATAAGGCTGTTGCTGAAAGGCGAAAGGGGTGGAAAAGCAGGTGGTGGGATAAACTGCTTCACCCTTTGAGGCAGATAAGGGCTCCAGCCTGATGCTATCTGATGGCTGGTGTGGGGAGAACACACAAAGACTTTATGGGAAGGCAGCCTAAATACAGTGAGATTATCTACTCTGTATTAGCCAACGAGTCACATTAGCAGCTCCAGCTCCAGCTCACCCACTGAGCTGCAGTGTGGATATCGGCTTGACCATGGTTCTCCATGGGGACAACCTGCATCAGCATGGTCTTCTCCAGGAATTGCAGGGGAGTCTCTACTACTATCTACCACCTACTCTGTATTAGCCGAGTCACATTAGCAGCTCCAGCTCCAGCTCACCCACTGAGCTGCAGTGTGGATATCGGCTTGACCATGGTTCTCCAGGGGACAACCTGCATCAGCATGGTCTTCTCCAGGAATTGCAGGGGAGTCTCTGCTAAGGCCTTGGAGCAGCTCCTGATGCTCTCTACTTGGGGCTCACAGGGCTGTTTCTCTCAGGTTTTCCTTCCTTCCTCACTGCCAGGCAGCATTTTGCCCTTTCTTACCCAAGCTTTCCCACAGCCACCACCACCTTGGCTGTTGGGGCTCAGCCATGCCCTCCATTGGATCTGGCCGGAACCATTTGTGCCTGGCATGGGGCAGCCCTGGCCTCTCCTCACAGAGGCTCCTGCAACCCCACACTGCCGGTGCCCGGGCACCCGCACCAATACAGCATTGCTCAGACTGAACCCAACTCTTCATCACTTTGAGCCCTGCATTGTCCAAGGGTGCCTGGCACATCCTGATGGTTCAGCATCACAGGGTCATGCAAATGGGTCTTTCTTTGGTTTAGCCTAGCCCACTTCTGGATGGAAATCCAGAACCACAAAGACATCAATGGTTTTAACATGCCTGTCCCCACTTGTTACAGCCAGAAACATTAGACATCCTATAGTTCTTCCACTGCCTCAGATCCCACACAGCAATTCCCACACACACCAGCAGACACTTGCTCACCCACAGAAGATGTCTCCTGGATTATTGTCCTGTAAGGACAAGCTAGGCACATGGATATCATATGGCTGAAGCTAGAATTTGTCCATCATGCTGGTGCTAGCAAGTCTTTTTTAGAAGTCCTGCCATGGGATATATAATGTCAAGAAGTAATATGAATTCTAAGTTCCCACCTCACTGTTTATGTTATAATCGTGAATATTAACATTTAGGCCTGGACTGGTCTCAGTTAAATCAGTGCAAATCCAGAGGATCTACACTGGCTTTATTAGTGCTAGTTCATATTCACAAAAGTATACCTAGATATAACAGTTCATACAGTAACCATAATACTGATTTCATGTCCTTTAGGCCATAGTGCACTGAAGGTCCATTCAAATTCCTACCAAGCAAAACATTTAAGAAAATCCCACTAACATATTTGAAAAATACAAGAAACGCTTTAATTGCAAACAACTGACATAAGAAAAAGTTAGTTTTGCATTGTCAGCACTGCCTGTTGCAATCAATGAAATTAAAATGAGGAGCAAGGAAACATTTTCATTTAACCTTCTAAAGCAGTTTATGTCAGTGAGATCATTTAGTGCAGAGGATAACTTACCATGAGAGGTCATATCACTTCAGTGTTGTATTTTCAGGATGAGGAGTCAAGAAACTAAGGAGAACTGTGTGGATGCCTATGCAAGTCCTCCTGCAGCAGTGCAGAGGGAATGCCAGGTCATTAAAAATTAATTTTCCTTCTATTTTCTGATGTGTAATCTGCTATGCCCAAATACAACACCATGTTTCATTAGCCAAAGAGAATACATCACACACTGGAATAGAATACAATAATTGAACAGCTTTAGATGTTCAGTAAATTGACAACTATGTACCACAATTCTGGTACGTCAAACCCCAAACTCCATAAAATTGCAATATTTATCTCCAAAACCGTAACTGTCTAAACATTTACATCAAGTTTCTTCCATAAAACACACATTGAAAGTTTAGAAATGTTGACTGAATCATTTCCTGTGACTCAGTGATTTGCTATTGCATCTGTGCAGAACACCAGCAGAGCTGTTTTTAGCTTGACAATTTTACAATTCAATGGAATGTTAATGGCCTCTTAAATTTCATATAGAACAGCTTCTTATCACGTTCTTAATCTCTTATCAGATATTATCTAGGCTAAAAAAATCAAGGGCAGATTATAACCATGGAGAGAAGAAGTAAGAAAATTCTCTCATGCAACTGATCTCAAATTAAAGATTAACAAGACTGTGTGCCAGCTATTTCCTGTGATTGATCAGATATCTAGAGAATCATTACTCTGTTCCCCCATCATAGGTTAGGCAGCATACATGATGAGAAGGGGTGGTATGCTGCTGGAGTTAAAAGTTAAAAGTTGTGAATCTAATCCTAGTATCAGCCAAAAGCAGTTTATTATGCTCTGGAGTCACCCTTGGAGCAGTTATAGACGTACAGGCCAATGCAGCCATCTCTTCAAAGGGTCTACATTATGCTGAAACCTAATCAATCTAAAGTTGATTTGAAATGGGGCAAATCCCACATCTGTCCCTAAATCCCCTGGGATATTTCTTGTGGCTTTACAGTATGGATCCTTTACTTTTTTAACAGGTTTCACATCCCCTACTGACATATCCAGTAAACACAGAAATGTGAAAAATTGGTGCGTGTCTGTGTAAAACTCTTATGAAAAGAGTGAAACTGAATACCCACACTGTGCTGGCACAGGGACAGAGTAAATGAGCTGCAAAGAAAGAAAGAAAGAAAAAAAGAGCGAGAGATCCTTTTCCTCACCCTTCCTTTTCAACCCTTCTACTTACTTGACGTTTAAGTTTTAAATAAGTTTTAAAAGTAAGTTAAAAAATATTGACTTGGTTCCTTTTCATTTACGCTTCTCCATTAACACCTTTATAAAGATACTCAGTTTTTAGAATGCATTGTCTGTTTGGTTTAGGAGAAGCTCTTACCATGTGATTGCTTAAAGCAGATAGGATAGAACAAACTGCATGGCTTTTGTTGAGTCTGCATTTTAGAGCAAATATCTTTGAAGCACAGCCTACTGAGAAGAACAGCTTTTCACAGGAAACAGAAGAAACTACTGTGCGCTCAAGACAAATGGGATTTTCCCCAGGCAAGAAAGATGCAATAAACATCTCAATACAAAATTAGTTAAGAAATATGAAAGGTTGTGGGTTGATCTTTGTTTTTACATAAACAAAGGAAGAAAATGTCTACACTGAAAGACCTACAAATTCCTCTAGAGCAGATTTCAGATATAAATAAAAAGATTTAAAAGAATGCTCTGATATATGCCTGCAAACCAGCCAATTGACAAGAATGTGTAAGAAACAGCAGAAATGTGGATACCATTCATTCTCTATCACGTCACACTGATAGACTAAAGCAGTGTAACTGCTGTAACAGACCACATTCCCAATCCCCCTTTTTTTCTCATGTTCCTCATTTTCCATGTGCACCTCAATAGCATTTCCCATTCTTCTCTGATTACTGTTCTGCATCACCCCATCTCTGTCCCCCCTGTCCCTGGTACCAGGGTCTTTGACTCTGCAGGTCACACCTTCAGCGCCCCCAAATCACAGTGCTCTAGCTCCTTCCCTGCCAGTGGGTCTGTCTGTCCCATGTCCCTTCTCACTGTCAGCTGTTTCAGTGTCCACTGAAAGTTTTCATTTACTGGTAATTATAAGTAACAACAATTTAAAAGACAAAAAAAGCCAGAGACTAGTCCTATCCAAAGACCAAGCGTAGTTATGAGTTGGCAAGTAGGGGGAAAAGGACCCTGAAATAACTGTATGAAAGTCATACGCAAAAGGGTACCAAGGGCCAGCAGTAAGGGTATGCGGCCAAAGGTCTGAGCTGCCTGCAAACATAGGCGATTCTGAAATACGTTTTTTCAATCTCTGCTTTCTTAGTGCCAAAATAGAAAGATCTACTCCCCGATAGATGTTCTAAAGTCTGAATGTAGGATCACTGAATCACTTATGCTTGTACCACTAAAAAGAGGTCTAGTTGTTGTTGTATAGTTATCACTTGAGGAATCTTTTAAAAGAACAGAGTACATATGAAGTCTAATGCTCCAAAATTTTAACCGTGTGTTTTCCCAAGGTTCTATTGCAGAGAGAATGATCTTCAGTGGTGAAGAAAAGTCTACATTCACTGGTGAAAGGGACAGGTTTTTGTTCTGGTCAACAGTGTTGAAATTATCAGTCACTCATGTCGATTTGTTCACCGAGAACAAGAAACCAGACTTACAAAATTATGTGACTTCACTTTTCCTAGTGGGCTCTGAACCACATAAAATTCTCTCTGGACTTAATTAATTTGCCTGAATATAGGAGAATGTTCCTGTATTTAGCTGTTTGTGTATAACCCTCATGGGACTGAGGCTAAAATTGTTGGTTGATATTTGACCTGCCTTTCCCTATTAGTCACTGCTTCTAAAGTCCGTTGTAATTATGGCCCATCTCTTTCTGCTCTAATCTGAATGTCCAGAGGAAAAATTGCACCAAATAAAGCAGTGAAGTTTACTCCACATTCTAAATCTGAGTCCCATATGGCTGATACTATTTTGTTGCTGTTTGGCTTCTACTTAGCTATTTTTAATTTAGTTGAAGATCTCACTAGAGATTAAATGATTCATGTGAAAAAAAAATTAATTACAAAAGACATGGAATATACCTAATGAAATAAGACAAGACCAACATCTAGGTCACAAAATTCAGCAAAGTTCAGAAAAAATGAGGCATGTGAAGAGCTAAAAACACAGCTTACCTATCAGTTCCTCATTTGAGAGAGAGAAAAAAAAAAGGCATTTACAAAAATTAGTAAGGAAAACTCTTTAATTTTAATTGGAAAAATTATTTTAAATGGCATAAAGCCACAGCATGGGTAGATAAAAACAATAAGTGGTTCCCTGCAGCTGAAAGTATGAAGTCTGTCTTCCCCTTATTTCTTCTCCTGCTCCTCTCTTCTATGCCCCAGCTCCTATCTTCCTTCTCCCCTGCTCAAAGCTGCATAATCCACTGTCATGTTTTATGCCTGTAGCATCAGTCTCTTCTGTGACTTGACAGACTGAAATTTCAGAAAACTACCCACAACATAAATGGCATAAATGGTCTGCCATTTAAGCTAATTAAATCAGTTTCTGAAGAGAAACAATTCCCAAACAAAACACACAGTACATGATGGGAAAAGAAAGGTAGAGGATCTCATGATTTCAGTAGTGGTGAGCTTGCATGTCTGCTCATTCTGTCTCATTTGACCAGTCCCTAAAATGATACCATTGAAGAGAATATGTCTGTGCGTCTGTCCCACACATTTCACATGCGGTGTAGACCCACATCTGATCTTGGAGATGTGGTAGCTATCCTGGAATAAACCAGAAGTAGCTTATTTACTCAGGAATCAGATTTCATCCTACAGCTTCAAAGCACTCCATTCTGCTTTTCTGAGTGCTTTGGTTTTTACTACCCATGTCTCCATAATTCAGCGGAGCTGTTTTTAATGACAAGGATGGGAAACCTTCTGCCCAGGGTTCAGAAGCTCTTTTTCTGGCTTTAGAGTAGCAAGAACCACCTGCACTCAGATGGTCCCAAAACACCACCCCTCTAAAGAAGCCTCTGCCCAATATTCGTCCTGGCTTCACGATAGAGCAGACACACAAAATTCTGCAGCTCCTTCTCGGCTCAGAAAGGGTTCTACACTCAGCTCCATGTTTGCAAAAGAGATCTGGAAAAAATGTTCTTTGTCTGAACGTTATTGTTCCTTGGGGGTGGCAGAGCATGCCCCTTCTGCAAGAGAGAATAGACTCCAAGGCCCCCCATGGCACACAGCAGCTCCCAGGGAATCTGTGATAGGCCAATACCCCCCATATGCCTCTAAACTATCCACAATCCCCGACAGCCACCATGTCAAATGACAATAGTGCAGAATCCCCAGAAGAGTTTCAGTCTTCTGACAATGAATTGAGAACTTTATTACAATAAGAAGACCAGAATTCCCCTTAAGAAGGCACTCCCAAAGTATGGTCCACCAAGCCAGGCTGAACGCTCTAAGGCTGGCCTGCAAAAGTCTATTAAAATGCTGTTTTCAACAGTGTTTCTTTTAAAGGTTTGATGAAACAGCTCAGTGGCGGGACTAGGGGAAGAATGAAGCTAACATGCATCCATCAGTCATAAGCCTTGGAAATTATTACCTCAAACCACTTTTTCCCCCAGTCTTCTACTCGTGGCAGAGTTTTTCAGCTCCCTTCTGCCAGGCGAGCCTTTATAGACTCAAAGCTACAGCACGCATGTACCCTCACCAGGGTTCCCCTTCTCCATGGAAACACTGGATCTTCTGAAGAGCAGCAAGTTCCAGAGCCACACCAATGCTCAGCCTGATAACCAGTCTGCCAACATGGACATCCCTGCCTAGAGGAAATTTCTGCCTTTTCAGTTCTTTTGGGTACCGAACACCACAGAGGTGGACCTCTTTCAAGAGACCTTTTGCTAAGGCTCTGGCATGACTAACCTTAACCTCCACAACACACCACAGCTCAGTAAAGTTTACATACTTCAGTCGATGGCAGTGACATACGGTCTATGTCTAGTGACAGTGATGTCAGCAGGTATTGCCCAACATTTTCCCTGCTTAGTTTTATCGCATCTAGATTACATGATTTCATCTTGCGTAACATTTCCATGGGTTAGAAAGAGAACGATGGATTTTTGACACCTACAAGTCTCCTGTCATTTACATGAGGCCACTTGAAATGAAAGTGGTGGTGTTCCCAGCTATTGACTATGCAGCATGCCTGACTAGAAGATTGTCCTTGAACCAAGAGGAGCTCACACCAGCCAGTGTTGCTACAGATGCCTGTCCTGCTCTCTCATACCAGTCTCCTCCCTCGTGGAGGGAGTAATCAGGATGTTGTATGCTCAAAACCATGCTGTGGTTTCCACAGTGCCTGGAGCATTACGGACCTACGAAACTGCTCTTAACCATGGCTATTGCTTCAAAGTACCAAAAGAGAAGAGATGCCTTTCTAAGATCCATTCATTGTGGGTTTAAGATGGAAGAAGTCTTTCTACAAAGTTAGATGAGCTGGTAGGTGTGACACAGGTAGGTCACAAAAACGTCATGCCATTAGGCAGCTAGTGCTCAAACTTAAGAGTACATCTCAGAGGTGGTATTACTCTAACCTCTGCTCTCAGCCTAGCCTTCACTGATGGTCAAGCCCAAAAACTACTCCCATAAAGGTCATATTTCTTTCTACTACATCCCACTGTATATCCTACCCATTTCTTGTATTGCAAACAATATGGGGACTCTTTACATATTTGATTCATCCATTAAATGAAATAATGTGATTATGGAATTACCAATGCTGAGTGAGGTGACTGACTGGACATACAGGATTTTTCACATTCACTTTGGGAATTTATTGAGATGGAGACGCTATAGGTTGTAGTTTTTGTGCAGCAGCTAGCGTCAAATTTGGATGTACTTTTGATGCCTGTCTTGTGGTTTTACCAGTTCTACATGTCATTAACATCTTTCAAAAATCTAGCTTTGTAAAACTCTCCTGGCTAGAGATAGGAGAAGGTACCACCTTCTAATGTCTCCTTGATCACTACAAACACTTAAATCTGACCATGAACATATCTTCAGGTATCTCCTGTTCAGAAACAAAACAAAGCAAAGTTGCTCCTGGAGTTAGTATTAGAACTAGCTTTGCTGCTTCTCTAATAATTACCATCATACCCCAGACTTGCTCTCTACTACACTTCCTTGCACATTACAAATTTTGCCCAAGTAGTCCTAAAATATGATAAGGAACACACTAGAAACTTACCTATTTGATAAACCTGGGGACAAATCACATATTGAGAAGTTAAATCTTTGACTATGTTTTTAAATGTCAAAGTTTTTGTGTTTTGGGTTGGTTTTTTTTAACAGAGTTTTAGTTTCCTATCCTTTTCCTGTCCTTGGCACTACTGTTTTCACCTTTCTGCCTTTTCCTGTACTCCCCAGGATGAATGACATTTCTTTGAGGACACAGGAAGGAAAACTGTCAGCAAGAAGCAAAAACAATGTGAAGTACTGGCCCTATATTCTGTGAATTGTTAATGCTTTCAAAGAATGTCTAATTGTTGAAAACTACTCCATCAGAGATCCTGAACACCCTTAGAACAGCCTCCTTCCCTAGCACAGCATAAACGTCCCATAAATACTGCTTTGGGAACTTTGCCATGTATGCATGTTTCTTCCCTTACCAGACCCATCATCTTTTCAGCAAGTGCTATGCAGTATATATATATAACCATAGTGGTTTTGAAATGTACTCTGAAAAGCAAAAGATTACATGTATTAATGAATCGAACAATATACAGAAATAAGAAAAATCAGCTGTAAACTACAGTCATGCTAAAGTACACCACCCTCCCAGTCATGAGTCTTGATGTGCCAAGCCACTCCGTTTGCTGATGCTAAACAAGTAAACCTACAATCACATTTAAGCAGACACGAAGTTTTTCTTTTCAGAATACTCGTGTTGCCCGCAGGCTCCTGTACAGATGCTGCAATAAGTCTGTTGGATATTAAAACTAGTTTAAGTTGTAAAATACTTTTCACTTCCTTTTCTGAGTATCTCTTTGCAAGATTCAGGCCAGAAACAAAACCAATGCACGGTCAACAAAGGATTAAGATACCTTTTGTACTTTGAAGCAAAGGTAAACACAAATATCTGTCCTATTTATTCTAGTATTTTTATTATGAGCAATCTACACTATTAAATATATATATATTGACTTAACATTTTAAATTATTTTTACCTATCTAAAGCAACATTACTGAGAAACCACATAAACACTTCCCTATACAACTTTTTAAAGGCTTGTTTTTTCCTAGCCATGTACCAATTTCAGTAAAAGGTGTGATGTTTATAGCAAAACTTTCAGGTGAATATGGACCTCCTAGCACAGCGATACTAACCTGGATATTAAAATTCATTATATTGCCACAGCCTATAGCTAAAATACAAAATTGTACTATTAATAATTATGTTTGGAGAAGGGAAAGTTGTATTTTTTTTCCCATACCAGCATAAACTGAAGCAGTAGCACTCTGAGTAAGAACAAGCTTTTCTGCATACATGTATCCTCTTTCAGATCTAGTTGTGTGGGTTGAAGTTGCTCCTCATAACCCATTAGTTGCAGGTTATTGCTTGCAGAGCCCTGCTAACAAAAGAGACTGTATGAGCCCTCCCACATTCACACTAGTCCAGTCTGCAAGGTTATCAGACGTTTTAATCTAATTGGGCCTGTAATGGATAAATTAAGCACACACTTCCATTATAAGATTTACCAGGGTGATACTCTCCAGCAACAAGATTAGTAATGAAGAGTTGATATTTTAACATCCCAAACAGAGCAGGTATTTGCAAAGTCAGCCGCTGCCACCACAGCCCAAAGCAACTATGACTCAGAAAGAAAACAATGCCTGTCAGGATCCAGTATTTAGCCCTGCTGAGCCTCCAAGGCATCCACTCCAGGGTGAACTACTGAGGTCTGAAGATATCATTTGATAACCTTATACCTACATACTGCCCCAAGGATAGAGACTCCCTTGCCATTAACATACAGACACACACATATAAATCAGTATTTCCTTCACTGATGGAAATCTGGCTCCTGACTCCAACAGGGGTTATGTTGTTATTCTATCTTCTTCGAAAAACTGAAATACACACATTCTATGCTAACGATCTGAAAAATAAGAGGGCATCAGTGAAACCTTGAGTATTTTGGTCCATTATTCTGCACTTGCATTACGGTACCCCAATATGAAAGCGATGTCATATGCAAACACATAAGAAATCATTCAGTTACAGCAGAGACGAACCTAAAGGCAAAACTACCATCATCTTTGTTTTACAAGGTTCTTGTAAACTATTTAGTAAAATTTCTTCTCCAGTCAAATGTACGGCCCTTCAGTTTGGTTTGAAATATTAGTAACCCATATGATGTCATTTAAATTCTTTGCTGTGTGTCCACACAAATACAAAATCACTAACACTAAAGTGTTAGCTTCAGAAGTAGAAAAGTTCATTAAGTGACATTTATAAAAAAAATAAGTTGCTCTGATATACCAGTTATACATCTTTATCACTGTGTTCTTAACATAATGATTCTCTCCCTAGTTCCATAATATGGCACTCCTTGCTGTTGATGGCCAATCTTAGGTACAGTTTTTAAAGCATTCTAGAGTATACTGAGGTGCTCCACTGCAAGGCCTACTACTCTGAGCTAAAAGAGACACTCTTTGTCAAAGCCAGTAGTGACAGGACAAGGCCTGTAGTGACAGGACAAGGGGCAACACCTTTAAACTGAAACTAGGTAGTTCTAGAGTGAACATAAGAAATCAATGTTTTACAATGAGGGTGATCAGAGGTTGCCCAACTTGTGGATGCTCCATCCCTGGCAGTGCTCAAGGCCAGGTTGGATGGGGCTTTGAGCAACCTGATCTAGCTGAAGTTAACCCTGCCTATGTCAGGAGGATTGGACTAGATGCTCTTTAAAGGTCCCTTCCAACTCAAACTGCTCTACAGTTCTGCGATTCCATGATTCTGTGAAAATTGTTGACTTTGTCCAGAACATGAAGGTTGTCTTGCACAGATCTGCTGAGGAAGAAGCCAAATATTTTATTTTTTTTTTATTTTAAGTGGCAATCCCAATAATGAATGCACCGTTGGAACCAAACCTTCTTTGACAGTACTGAGTCACAGATGTAGGTCATGCTTCCAATATTTCCCTTGAGCTAATGGTCAATGGCACTCAATAAACCTCAGGTCACCCCTTAGCTCAAAATCATCAGCTGGAAAGGTGCAGTTAAGATTGCAGAGAGGACTGAATCTGTTCCTTGAGACTGAGGTCTCAAACCCTCATCTTCCTCCAAAATTTAGATGGGCTCGTAAGAAACAAGAAAAAGTCATCATTGTACATATTAGGTCTACAGTGCCATGGGAATGCACAAAATAGATGATACAGTCACTCTACGCACTATACTTAAAAATCTCCAGTTAATAACTGAATGGAATTACAATAGTAAATAAATACACAGGCCGCTAAGCTTTAACAATTACATAGGGTTAAAGGTCAACAATTTTCCAATGCTAGTGGAATAGCAAGTATATAAAAATAGATTTGGCTTCATGATAAAACAATTCTGTATTTATAAAATTAGCACTGCATTGAAATCCTTCTTTCCACAACATCATAAATGTAGTTACCATTCTAGTCAGGCATGTGAAAAGGACTTTCTGATGACTCCTCCAAATTCCTCCCTTCTCCTTCCAGTGTTTCATCTTCCATGTTCTACGTTAAGTTGTGATAAAATGTGTGTATGTGCCACCATTAGTTATCAAAACATGAGACATTAACTGATGGAAGGCTGCTACTCCCCAGAGCACTGTTTTTCAGAAATCAGTCAGTAGGTATCTCAGAGATTGCCTTCATCCAGACTAAAAGGATTCTTCAAACTCTTTAAACTTTTCCCACATTGTTAAGGGTGGAATTAAAGACATTTTTCCATTAGACTAATGCATGCATATCCTCAGGAAAAAAAGGACTTGCCTCAATCTAAAACTCTTCTACTGCCATTATTAATGTTACAACATGGTACTGATTTTCTCCTTTTAATTGGTTATTTGGTGAATTGAAACAATGAATTCTAGTGGTTGAATATATTCCATACATGATCATACAGAAGTCTACAGACTAGTGTCATATTACACAGTAGAGACATAGATTTCTGTTGGAGAAATTCAGTTTCAAACAAATGTCTTTGATTATTGGCACAGAGAGTTATTTGTTCGCTATTTCCTTTTCCTTTTTTCCAAAGCTTTACTTAATTATACTTCAGTAAGGTCCTTAAAAAGTTCACTTTTACTTCAAAAAGTAGCTCCATGGAAAAATAAATTAGCTTCTTACTAGTTCTATTTTACTACGTTTCAAATCCAGAACCATAACTTTTTATTCCAGCAAATGGGCATCACAGCAAACAATAAACACCTTACTGTAGCCTAATGAATTAATGTTCAGCATCTGAGCAACGGTAACTGACCCTATGCATGCTTTTACCAAAATCAGACCCATTATTTTCAACACTGATGAGCATGTACATTAGGTTCTCTTCGGAGCTACCACAAGGCAATTGTGTTTTTCCAAAATATGAATTCCCTGTTAAGACAGCAACCTAGATTCGGAATTTCTTCCTGAACTATCAACAAAACTTCATTTCATGTATTAACTGAAAACTACGGAAGACTGTCTTCAGCATCACTCAAGGCCTAACAGAGAAATTACGTGGTTGCATCAACGCCTAAAATGTCCTGCAAATTCTTTACTGTGGAGACAGCATAAAAATGCATGATGAATCTCATCTGATCCTCCCACCTCCGGCTGCAGTGGGAAGGCTCATCCTCATCACACATAGACAGAAACCACTTGATATGAGGCTCTCTGGAGGCCCAGCAGGTATGGAAACAAAGGATGCCAGGCTTAGAGCATCACTCTTTCAAGGCATGGGGAAGAGTAAGTTTTGTTATGAACAGGTATTTATCACAGCTAAGTGGTAAGTTTATCTTACAGTAACCCATGGGCTATGTTAGAGCCATTGCAAGGTATTTTTTAAATTTTATTATCCAGGAAGAAAACTACTTAGAAGTGTTCCCTGCACTTCCAGGATTGCACTGAATGAAAACACCATGGAGCGATACAGCCTTAAGCACAGCACAGATCCACACAACCCCAGTTTACTGTGTGCTCGCCTCTGCCTGTGGCAAGTCCATGGAGGAGAGAGCTTCTGCTACACTTTGATTTTAGTTTTCTTTGTAAACTGGCCATCTATTAAATTCCAAATTAAATTACAGATTCAGTGACAGTGACTAAGGCTGTACAAAATCAAGACAAGGACAAATTTGGTGGGGAGCTCCACCTAGCTGGCAAAATTTCTCTATTTGGCCCAGTTTAATTTCACATACAGTGAGAGAAACTACCTCACTGGGCAAGTTGTTTCCATACAAAAGCTCCCTACAGAAACCACAGAGCCAAATGGGTATCCTCCAAATGCACTGGCAGGACATCACACTAGTGATACTTTAGAGTCCTGAAATAGAAGGTTCCCCTTCCAGAAGTTGTGTTTAGGAGAGTATCAGAGAAAACCAATTCTGCTCACACTCCTGCTCCACCTTTCTTCCCTCTTGATTCCACACAGAATTGGGAGGAAAGGGGGAACAAACCCACGAAATCATAAAGGAACAAGCAGACCAAAGAAAAAGTGTTAGAGACATGGATGCTAAGTGCCCGTGTTCAAATGCACATCACATCTTTGATTCTTTGCCTCTGTAGAAAGGACTCAACAACTTCATAGTCCTTTGTGCTCCAGATTTCCAAAAAAAGAGTGGTAAAGTTGCATGTGAAGGATCAGCAAAGACAATTTTCACTAAATAAATCCATTTTACAGCTAAGTTCAGAATGCCATTCTCATTCCTCAATATGCTGACTACCAAAATGAGCTCTATGAAAAGGGACCTGGGTCTTTCACAAGCTATGTTTTGGATTTGTTTGTTGGTTTGGATTGTAGGGAGCTTTTGCACTATTTTACTTACAGCATAATGCAGTTATTGACAGAAGTCATTGCTGTCAGGGATGAAGCTGTTTATGAGGCCAGTGGAATTTGAACGCTAGGACAGAAACCTAGTCAGCTGAATCCTGTATGACAGCAGTTCAGGACAAAACCAAAACTGTAAAGGAACTCTTCCTCAAATCACAGAACTATCGTGTCTGCCATGTAACCTATCATTTCAGCCCATTTTGGCTTCTGGAAATGTCAGATGCTGAACATGAAAAATTCTTAATGGCTTGAAGAGGGATCCTGGGACCCAAAGACCAGCATGTCTGACCTCTCTACCAACTAGACCCGTAAAAGCTACTAATAGAAAAGAATTGGCTAATTTCTGAGGAGAGGAATAGTTCCTCTGTTTTAATAATGAAGAATTGGTGACTCATGGAGTGATATTTGAGCAGAACACCAGCTTTCTTAGCAGTTCGTAACTTCCTTAGCACTGCAGGAAGGCAGGCTTACATGGGTCCTATTGGTCCAGCATAATTAAATTTGGTCAAACATATGCTAAACTGTTTCTTGAAAGAACTCTAGTCAATGCATGAATAAATGCACAGAGCAAGCTATTGTTAGCTTCCATGAAGTGAAGTGAACAGGTTTTAGGGGTTTTATTTTATATACATAGTCTAAATAAGTTGTTTCAAATTCTGGAGCCTCCCCCCCACCCCCAAAGCATTAGTGGACACAGGGACCACAAAACCACAAAGACTACTCTCACAAACTTGAATTTGCTCTTTCTTCCACTGCTGCGCATTTCTTCTGGGCCTTCAACTTCACTCATCTAACTGTAAAATGCACACTTACAGCCCTCAGCAAAGACCTAGATACAAGAGAGAAGAGTAACACTGTGAGTACAGCAAAAACAAATTCAGTCCGGTAACCTGAAGAAGTTACTCAAACCAACACACATATACAAGATTTTGTAAGAGTTAAGTATCACTTTGCATTGATCATGAATTGTAAAAAGCGGTACACTATCATGGAGCACCTTTGTTCCTTGTATGGACTATTCCCCAAGTTATCTAATCACTGTGCTTTTTCTGAGGGTGGGAGTTGGAGCAGCAATACTCAGAACTTTGTCATAGGCAGAAGTTTTAACCACAGAATTCCTATTATTGCCTTCAGTCTGATTCAGGAAACATTTTCCACGGGACACCTTCTTGGTATTTTCTAACAGATGCTGAGAAGACTGGCACTAGAAAACATGTATTTCAGCATTACCTCACTTGCTTTGTACAGGGTGTTATTTAAAAAAAATATAAAAAAACACAAACAAAAAATCCCAAACAGAGATTGGAAGGAATAGTTTTCTTTCACTTCCAGTGTGATTCAGTCTTGAAGAGGTAATAAACTGTAACTATATAGATTTCTTATTATTAGACTGTGGCCCAGCAAATGCATCTGACATAATCTACATACAGGTATTCACAAGACTGTCTTGGCAGTTATGTTTTTCCCCAAGTCCATAAAGTTAACAAATACAGAAAGTTCAGTAAAGTAACTTTTTCATTCCTGTCTTGCTTTTTAAAGGCTTCAGGGATGAAAATATGTACTCTCCACCCCAGGACTCATTCTCACAGCTGTTATGACTAGCTGCTCTTCCACAGACAGAAGTGGCTCCTGTAAAGCATCCGGGAGAACTGGTAAGGGAGCTTTGGCTACCGTATTGCCAAAACACAGACAATACCCAACTCTTCATCTTCACTTCCTCAAATTTTGACAGCACCATCTCCTGTGTCTCTAAATGTCTTGAAGAAATTGGTACTTGGCTGAAAAATCTCTCACTAAGACAAACTCGGGGAGCAGGGAAAGGCTTTGCAGTGAGGAATGAGAAACTGAAAAACATTCTTTGACTACATGCCCTCGGATCACCCCATGGATCATCTTCCACAGCCTACTGAAAGCTTATAAACACTTCGATATTATAACCACCCATCAAATTCGCATGTGGCAAGCAACAGAGCAGGCTGTGGTCTTCTATATGATTTTACACTGAATTTCAATTATTTCCATCTTTCTATATTCAGGAACAAAGCTTTCCTTCCTTTCCTCAACTGTTACATGCACACATCACGTCCTGTGAACAAGATATTTCATCTGCTAAAAGCCACGCTGCAAATCACCACAGTGACTACTGTCAGGGCAGAGAATGTAAAGCACATTCCCTTATGTCAGGCCATCATATCACTGACTCTGTGGTCCCTGACCATGGCCCACACTGACTACTTCAGGAGAAGCACAGCACCATCCCCTTTCAGCTGCAGGCATTTTAGGGTCTTCGTGAACCAGAAGCAGCATCACCACCTTGGTGTTTAGTAATTCTTGGTGGACCTCTGTCCCTATAATTTGTCAATCACTACTTTAACTTGTTTATCCAGAAAGCCAACCGTATCCTGGGCTGTATCAAAAGAAGCGTGACCAGCAGGTCAAAGGAGGTGATCCTGCCCCTCTACTCTGCTCTCGTGAGACCTCACTTGGAGTATTGTGTACACTTCTGGTGTCCTCAACATAAAAAGGACATGGAGCTGTTGGAGCAAGTCCAGAGGAGGGCCACGAGGATGATCAGGGGGCTGGAGCACCTCCCGTATGAAGATGGGCTGAGAAAGTTGGGGCTGTTCAGCCTGGAGAAGAGAAGGCTGCGTGGAGACCTCAGAGCAGCCTTCCAGTATCTGAAGGGGGCCTACAAGGATGCTGGGGAGGGACTCTTCATTAGGGACTCTAGTGGTAGGACAAGGGGTAATGGCTTTAAACTTAAACAGGGGAAGTTCAGGTTAGATATAAGGAAGAAGTTCTTTACAGTGAGGGTGGTGAGGCACTGGAATGGGTTGCCCAAGGAAGCTGTGAATGCTCCAACCCTGGAGGTGTTCAAGGCCAGGCTGGACAGAGCCTTGGGTGACATAGTCTAGTGTGTGGTGTCCCTGCTCATGGCAGGGGGGTTGGAACTAGATGATCTTAAGGTCCTTTCCAACCCTAACTATTCTAGGATTCTATTTGAACCACCTGCAGGAACAAATGTCACAATGTAATTATTTGTTTACATTTTTTTCCTTTAAAAGTACCTCTTCTTGCTTGCTTTTAAACTTGCATCCTGAAGACTTCATTTTCCTTTACTGTTTAACACCAAGAAAGGCATTATTTGCTCCATACCCTCCTGTCCACCACTTATCCCTCTGCATAGAGCTATCGTATTCAACCCCTCTCCCCTGAAATCTATTATTTAAGGTGAAAAACTTTTCAGTCCTTGTATGAAAACCATTCCAATGATCCTTGTTCCTTTACTTGACTTTCTCCCAAATTCTACTGTATCTTCCTTTTGATAAGATGACCCAAAATCCATGCAGTTTTCAAGATCTGCAAGGATTCATATAACAGTCTGTTAAGTTTTGGGGTGTTTTGGTTCTTTGGGGTTTTTTTTTTTTTCCCCTTCTTTTTGCTCTTTCTACCCCTTCCTAACATTGTTTTGCTTGCTCTTTTGACCTCCATCGGGTATCAAGCTGACATTTTCACAGAACTATTCACAATGAGTCCAGGATCCTTCCTGAGAGATAACAGGTAATTTAGAGCACATCACTGTGTATGTATAATGAGTTTTTTCTCCATGCGCATTATTTTGCACTTATCAATTCTGAATTTCATCTGCCATTTTCTCACTCAGTCAGGCAGAATTGCAACATTTTCTGCACTGCTTTACAGCCAGCTTCAGTTTTGATTTCTGCGAAAGCTTTGTCATCCCCTCCATTCTCCTCAGACTGCTTTTAAACATAAAAATACAGAGACAGCTGCACGGTGTCAGATCAGTGATCCCCCTAACCAAGCATTCTGTGCGATAGCGACTAAAAAAAGATACTTAGGCAGCAGCATCAGAACACATCCCTGGAAGAGTCTCCACTCTCAGCCATTCCCGAGTTTGCACGCTGTGTCTTTACGGCTTGCTTTTCCATGCGGCTGTCTCCTTGGACCCAGGCAAGTTTCTAGTATTTGTCATGTCCTCAGGCGAGGAATTTCGGAGCTTAGCGACACACTGTGCAAAGAACCACCTCCTCTTGTTCTGAACCTGACACCCACCAGCTTCCTTTGGCACTGCAGACACTCGGTCTCTAGTCACCCTCTAATGACACCCATGATTCCATGGACTTCTGTTGTTGAAGACTGAGCCATTTGTTAGCTATTTCAGAACAGATTTACAGTTTCTTTAGGCTCAGGCCCAAAATATAACTATCGAGCAAAAGGACTACAACAGCCAGATGGGCCATCAACGTTGTCCAATACTTTTCCTGGAAAAAAATTACAGTGGGTATTTTCTCCCTGCTATTTAATCACCTTACTCCCATTCAAATGCAAGCTATAACAGATCAGTGAGGTTCTTGTCCCAAGAACACTCCTGCAACAGTTCATAAATTTTACTGGTTTATTTCAACAATCAATAACATTCCTGCAAATTGGAAAAAAAAAAAATACATCAAGAATAGATGTGCTGAGGAAGGAGGGAAGAAAAGAAAAAAAAAAAAAAAAAGCTAAAGTTTTAGAAGCTTTGGAAACATTCTTCTGCATTGCTTTTCCGCTTGGCTTTTTATTGTCTCTTCTTTGATTGGGATTTTTCCTCACCCAGAAAAGCCTAAGTAGCATTTCTACTGCTGGCCAGCAGAGTGAAAGTTCTGAGGACAGGAGTCGTGAGGCAGTCCTGTGCAAAAACCGCACAGGAAGAGTGGACAAAATTTACACCAGTTTTTCTGTACTTTTACATACATTATTATATTTGGGCTCTTTAAAAAGAAATGAGATAATCCCTGTCTATACCTTACAGGTTTATTTTTTCCCCCCCTTGGTCATTGTGGAAAATCGAGATCGAAGCAAGTGAATTTTACACTTAATTCCGAGGACAGGGAGGTTTATAGTCATTCTGATGTGTTCCAGGAATGAATCCCTCAGTTGTGGGCTAGCTGCAGAAGCAGTTTGTCTCTCCCATTCATTCCTCATTTTGCCAACAATGCCATTGTTCCAGTGGAATGCAGCTGTCATGAGCAGCCGTGACTGCAGAAGGTGTTCCTTCAGGCGGCTTGGGCCATCGCCATCAAGCATTGTAAAGTCTAAGACCAAAACCAAAACCTTGAACTTGTCTTGGTACTCAGCAGGGTTACAGTGCAATGAGCAGAGCTTCAGGGTGATATGCTTTCAGCAGCCTGTATTACGAAGGAGATTAATTGCTCCATTTTGCGTCAGCTTTGCAAATCTATACCATATGACTGGCTACTAAAAGTCAGTAGCCAACTAGAACACAAGGATTCACAGCTTCTAAAGTTATTGTGAAATTAAGGGGGTAGGGAGTGGCTCGGTATTTATACAAGCGAGAGGCACAATCTGAATTCAGGAAACTGTTTAAATATAAATAAATCTGTACAATTATGCATCCATGACTCTACTGAATCCCACACGCTGTTCAGCCAAGAATTTATTTTAGCATAATGCTTAACTCCTTCTTCAGTTTTAAGAAACAATTAGGACAGTTTTCAAGAAGACAACATTCACTGCTCATGTAGAGATGTGAGCTTGCATGTACGCTTTCACAGTCGCAATTATTATACCAGGATGCACAAACTGATTTTTCTACAAAGGGCAATTCAAGCATCACTCAGAAGTAGAGGTTAACAATGTTTTGTTTACATCACAGAATTCTGCAAAACCAAGCTCTAAATCAGTCTTTCTTCAAGTTGCAGAACTTCAGTATGGCATTTACATACTTTCCTCCAAGTCTTATAAATTGTCTCCCAATGCACTTACTCCAGCCTCTATGACCTGTAAGAGATCTCTGATATTACCAAGATGTCTTACCTTCCATTCCTCCCATTTTATCAGTCCAAGTTCTAGCAACAAAAATTGCCAAATCATTTACCTTGTTCAACCACCCTTCACCTACTGAACCATCTCCACCAATAATTGGCCCAATGTCCAAATGATCACAGCCAAGAACAACCACTTAAAGCCTCAACTACCCATTTTCTAGCTTTTCCCTATCATTGACCGAGGAGATTCAAATGAAATCAAAGCATTCTGCAGATGGCTGCACTGGTTATTTCTATCTTTCATTAGTTTTGTAGCACTTCTTCCACAACTAAAGCACAGGCAGTGCTAATTAAGCGCACTGTGCACTTTTAAAGTATTGAAGTAATTGAAAGAAAGCAATAAACTCATCCAAGTACATTTCTGCAAAGAAATTCTGAGAAAGCATGCAATATATAATCACTTTGACCCACAGAATTACAAAGGCTAGCATGATAGTAACCAGCGTCGCTCCTAAAGACCACATTGCCTCTCCTCACATACTTCCAAATACTTCCAATCACCTTGGGGAATGGGAAATGGAAAGCAGTCACCAGTCCTCCATGACTACTTACCACTCTATGGCTCTAGAGGCCTTAAGAATATTAAAGCCAGACTCTCTTCCTCAAAGAAATAAGACAGATCATGTCTCAGACTTGCATCTCCTTCACAGTGCAAAAGTCTTGGCTTTGACATGGAACACTGAGCAAGCTGCAGACCAATTAAGCAGGAAAGAGAAGTTCTACTCACTAGAAGAAGACACCACCATAAGGGAAGGCATGCACAAATCTCATCATCCATAAGTAGCTCTGTCTCGGTTACATGCCAGATCCCACAGCAAAACTCCTTTTTAGTTTCTATTCATGACTGAAGTCAGTTCTGAATGACAAAGTCAATAGCAGAAGAGTGCATAATGAAAACCAAATGTCAAAAAACGTTTGGAAAAAGGCTGAAAGTAGCACAAGAAAAAGCCACACGCTTTAGACATTAACAGGTTTCATTAGCACTTCTTCCACAAGACAACCAGCTTGGGGGAAAACAAGTAAATACAAGTTTTATTAAAACCCTAGAAAGCTAGCAAATCAGTCCTTATTTTTAATACCAAAAAAACCCCAAGCAAACAAAACTAGTCAATTAGGGAAGTGTGAAATGGGAAAGTCCAGAACTGGCCTATTGTGGAAGGAAGGAGACCCAAACCAGAGACTGGAAACTCTACAGGGATAAGGCAGAAGAGAAATTAGACTGAAAAGAAGAACAGAAGGCAGAGAAACCAAAGAAGGGCGTTTTTAAGTGTGACCACAGACATAAGCTGAAGGTTGACATTAACAAATCACATTATCTTGTGCTCTTCTGCTTACGATGTCCCACTCAAACCATGAAGTTAGCCCATTTTTGCTTCTTACAAAAAGAAAAAGAAAGGAACAGGGAAAACAATGCCAATTAAAGCTTTTTTAGAACATGGAACCCTCGCACACAGCATTGTTACAATCACATTCAAGAACTGTACCAACACTTTTTACTTTTTTAAAATCAGATTTTAATACAATCATGTGTGTTGTTATATTCCATCCAAACATATTTTCCTAACTTAATTTTTTTCACTTCAACAAATGAAACATTTCTGGAAAAGAAGCAACAAAATTTGCTCAAGATAAACGTTAGCAAAGCTGCTCCTAGACAACGTCACAGAACTAATAGAATGCTTTTGTTTTTCTTATTCAGAAAAGACATGCTGGATTCTGTAAAACAGACTGTAGTGATTTCACTGACGAAAGTCTCCCACTCTACCTGAAGTTAGAGAGCAAACCTTTCAAAAAGATATTCCAAAAAAGGCATGATTTTTTTGTGAAGTACTGAATGTACAATATTGTCACATTAATATCAGATTTTCTTGTGATCCAAGTGTTATTTTTACCATTTACAGTGACAGAAACACCATCAATTAGCCTGATCACAGACAGCACCACTGTGGAGGACATTTATTCCCAGCACTGAGAATTAAGAGAATTAAGCCTGGGGAGAAAACTATAAAGGAGACTAGTTCTTTTGCTTCATTACCGTACCCTTCAAAGTCATTTTGGCTTTATGCCATATTCATTTTCTCTGCTTTGTTTAGTTTTAACTTGTCTTCTATTCAAACAAGTCACTACACTGGTAGAATTACTTACTACCTGTGCCCGTGAACTAGAGAAGCCATTTTTTGTCTTAAGTTGGGCCCTACCAAAATGACCTCTACTTCCCACCTTTTTCACCCTCCTTAATTCAAAGCCTTGGGACCCAGCACTGGGAAGTGAGGCAGTGTTAAAGTCAGCTTTCCTCAGCCCATTGTTGAATGTCCCAACTCTTTTTTCCATGGGAAGAGAGTTCACTGCACAGCTAAGCACTTTTGCTATCAAAAAACCTTTAAATGACCAACAAGTAAGACACTTGATCCCTGCAGAAGACTTTTAGGTATCAAATGACACAAGGCTCCTTAACAAAAAGCTCAGTATCAGTTTAATGGAAGCTTGTTAACAATCTTTTTGGTCAAATACATCTGAAGATCTCAATTTGCCCACAAGTGACACTGTACAATAGTTCTCTCAAAGAGAGAACTGTCTTCGAAGTATCACAGGGCGGAAATACTAAGTCAACTTCTCCTGACAAGACAGCACTGTGACTCAACTCCACCACTTTGAGAAAGGAGAGTTAGTCTGAGGGCTTGCTGATACATAAATCCTTTCATTCTTTTCACCTGCCTCTAAACAGCTGCCAGTGGCTTGGAATTCCTATTTTGTGAATGACTAGGTAAAGGCAAAGACACCAGCCATCCCACTGATAATGTCACAGGCACTCTATCCTACTGCAACAGTGAAAAACATCAGAGGAAATCTGTCACGGGTAATGAAACTGCTCCTAGTTGCAGCTCACCTATGCAGCCATTGTGCTTTCTAGGAAAACTCTCCAGCAAACTACAAACCTTACAGATAAGCAAATGCAGAACCACCGAGTTTCCCTCAAAGAATGAAGTTACTGAAGCAGTAAGCCATCTTCCTCGAGAACTGAAGCTGGTATTACCATCAAATCTGAACTCCCCACAAAGCTGACAGTCTCTGTATGAGACCATGTAAATCAGAAAAAAGTATACCTCCAAATATCTGCAAGATTCTGCAATGCTCCAACACCTCTGAGAAATTACTATGTCCAATATGGCCTAGAAAGCTGACAAAAGATTAGGAATGACATGATTCATCCCACTGCTAGTTGTAAAATTTTCACTTTATCTGAAGACAGAAATGAACTTGTCTACTCTACCAGGGCTAGCAAATACTTACAAAACTCCCCAAATGCACAGAACACAGTGGAAATCCTGAATCACTGAATTGGTTAATACTCTTAGTAGGAGAATATTTGTTAGTATAATTCCTTTGATATAAAAGCACAAGACAAGTGTAGAGCCAGGTAATTTATAACCTATAATTTAAGCAAAGCAATCAAGTTTTAGATGTTGGCCTACAAAATTAAGCACAAAAATACCACACTAGAAAACTTATTAAAGTGGCAGGGTTTCCTGAAAGCCCAAGCACTAGAAGATTTATGTTAATTACTGTTACATTAGTTACTGCTATTTACATTTACTTTGTTATTCCTTTGCAAAGACTCTTCGGAAGAAAAACACACATTGGTGCAAGCAAATAAGAGGCATGAGATGACCAGTAACTGTGACGATCCTCTAACCAGAAAGCTTAAAACCAAAGCTAGGTAATAATTTAGTTATAATACAATTTAGCAAAAGTTTAAGTACTAGAATTTGATTTATTTTTCTAGAATTGTTTTTCAAAAGGTTGTTCAGCCAGTCAAGCAGGCCGACCTCTGAACTTAGTCCTATAAATTTAGGATGCAAGTGAGATGCCCAAACACCAGAACCAAATGCGCTGCCCCCTCTTTCACCAAGAGGTTACTCAGGCATCTAGTACTGCTGCGAACAGATGCAGAGGTACTGACATCTAGACTGGCCCAAGCATTTATCTATCCACTTGAACCCCAGAAATACCATGTACTCACAAGAAAGCTGTCCCAGTGACTAAAGCAACAGGCAGGTATCTTAGCAATGTGTGCCATTGTCAACCAAGCCCAAACATCTGCCATTATCAGGGGAGCAATCATAAGAACCCTCCCTAGTGTACTTCAGGCAAAATTAGTGCAGTTGATCCAGCTGCTCACTTATCCAACATTAGCTCAAGAGCTGTGGGGGCGGCAGCTCTGGCAGAGGAAAAGGCAGCAAGTCACTGGGGGAAGACTTGCATCTTCAGCCAGCACAGCTGCTTGCAAAATGAATTATCTTGCTACACCTCTTACCCTGAGGGGCCTAATGCACACTGATGACATTGAGACCAGCCATCACAGCCACTTTTACAGCAGACTAGTGGGTAGAGCGCTTGCCCAAGCTGTGAGAAGAGTGACGTTCACACCCCTATTTGACCTGAATGGATCCAAAAAAGCACTGCCCGGGAGATGGCTGCAGAGAAAACAAGACTATGAGACACCTGTTGTGTAGCAGGGAATACATTACCTGTATTTCTAACAAGAAGATAAAGTATATACATATTCCCTAAAAAGTCCATATGGAATCTGTATCCCAAGACTAGGAGGAGAAGAGCAAGATCACTGATGTTACTATTTCTGCTGCACACTCCCATCTCTACTGCACACAGACTCGGGCCAACTGCAGAGCAACTACTGAATCACTAACCCGCAATCAACACGAAGACAAACAATAACTCAAAACACATGGCTGCAAACTGCCACAGCTCAGGCCTTGCTACACAGCCGGGTGAGAGCGAGAAAAGGCCACATCACCTGCTGCTGCAACGCACTTCACCCCTCGCAGTAGGAGAGGTGCCCTTTGGCAGGCGGCTCCCCTGCTCAGCGCGGCTGAAGCGCGGACACCGGGATGGGGCTGACCCTCTCCCTCCCTAACCGAGAAGGGCCTC
>NW_009937069.1:0-6722 GCF_000696875.1 Nestor notabilis
CGTCAACTGCACTGCCGCTGTCCATCAGTCCCATAGCTTCATCACAGAAGGCCACCAAATTGGTCAGGCAGGATTTCCCCTTAGTGAAACCATGCTGGCTGTCACCAACCACGTCACTGTTTTTCATGTGCCCCAGCATGCTTTCCAGGAGAATCTGCTCCAAGATTTTGTCGGGCACAGAGGTGAGACTGACTAGTCTATAGTTCCCCATGTCTTCCACCTTCCCCTTCTTGAAAACGAGGGTTACATTTCCCTTCTTCCAGTCATCTGGAACTTCACCTGACTGCCATGACCTCTTAAATATGATGGACAGTGGCCTAGCAACTTCATTCACCAGCTCCTTCAGGACCCGTGGATGGATTTCATCAGGTCCCATGGACTTGTCATGTCTTTCTTGATGCAGTCTAGGATATCATTGCTAGTCATGTTGAGGTTCTTATCAAGCAATGCCCTAAACACATCAATCCATTCTTTTCCCAGCCGATATTTGTCCTAAGGATTGCCCCAACCCAGGTGTAGGACCTTGCACTTGTCCTTGTTGAACGTCATGAAGTTTACACAGGTCCATCTCTCAGGTGGCATCCCTTTCCCTCCAGTATCACACAACTTGGTGTCATCGGCAAACTTGCTGAGATTGCACTCGATCCCACTCTCCATGTCATTGACAAAGTTCTTAAAAACCACCAGTCCTGTCCCGACCCCTGATGCTACTCATCACTGGTCTCGGCTTGGACATTAAGCCATTGACTGCAACTCTCTTAGATGCACATACACAAGTGTGTGTCTATATATACACATGCATAGAGTCTTTTAGTCTAAAGTAAGGCACATAATCTAAGTTCTAAATGAGGATCTGATTCTAAATTATAGGCCTATATAAGCATCTTTTGTATATGTATGAGTGGCGGGGGCTCTTCCAGAAGATAGCTTACATCTGAGATGAGATTATTTACTCCTAATGGATGACTCTTTTTTTTTCAATTGGCTTCTTTCAGTTAAGTGTTTAATGTGGTGTGGGTTTAGTCTGGGTGACAGAACATGCCTCTATTAGATAAAAAATGCAGACCAAGGAGACGGATGAGGTAACATCTCAGACTCCTTTAGGCATATTTATGGTGCTAAAATAATAGGTGTAGGGAGCTAATTTCAACATTAGGTCCATGACCATCCTTGCTGTTTAACTGTTGGTTTGTTCTTTGGCTCTGTTTTGGTGGACCCTGAGTGAGTCACTTGAAAGCAAAACACAGGTTCCAGTTTCAGAAAAGCATATAGTCCTAAAGCTATCTTATTCTGGAGACAGATGCTTAGAGGGGGTACAAATAATACGCCTGCAGTATGTTTTACATGGTCTGCATCATGCCTGTGTGCTGCATAGTCTCAGATTTTCCATATACTCACCCACCCATACAATAATATGTTACTCATACTTTGGGCCACTAGGGCATGCCATGAATTTCAGAAGACATCTAAAGTCACATTCTATGTAGTGTGAACATACTCACTTTGCTTTGCAGGAATTAGCTCTAGAAGTGCAAAAAATAAGTCACCATTTGATCTGTGGGTTAGGAAGCATTTCCTCTGTGTGGGTGGCACTGACAATTGCAAGGCTTCTCCTTGCAGCATGATACAGGAGCAAGATTTATGACACCTAGCTTTAGATATCTATAATGTAGAAGTCTGAGCTGGTACTCTAATGATTCTTTATTAGCATTAGATGAAACAGACTACTGGAGTGTAATTGAGTGTTTCTAAGCATCTGACAACATGTGGACAACTTCTGGAGTTAACTGGTCATGCTCACCAGTAGTAAGCATCTGGACCTAGTTAAATCACCCAGCATATACATCTCCTGCTTTTGCGAGGTATCCATGGCATGCCATATGGTCTATAGCTGATGCTTCAAAACAGCTTGTGTGCTCCTGTCCTCCTGTGCCATCATTGTTGATCTGAAAAGGATATCTCAGATCATCTAGAAAGTCTCAAATAATAGCAATAAATGTCTGTGCACTACATACAGGCATCTGAACCAACATCAGAAAGAGATGTCTTCTTTCCTAGACTAAAAAGTATATTCAGAATCACTAGTGTAGATTTAGGGAAAAGTTCTGATTCCCATCACTTTCTTGTTTTCTTAACTTCCCAGATGCTCAGACTTGCTACGTCTTCCTGGTCTTTTGCTAGCACATACCCTACCTGTTCGTCATCTGCTCAGGATGCCATCAAACCTCTCTGCTCTTCTAATCTTTCCATCCTTGCAACTGATCTTTGCTTCCACTTTATTAATCTCAGTCTTGGGCTCTAGAGTTACTCTTTCACCACTGGGAAGCCCCCACTTCTGCTCATTCCAAACTGCTGTTACCAGGACCACTTTTAACCCTTTATCATTTTTGTTATTACAGTCCTCCAAAACTTTGCTGTGGCTTCCTGATCTTCCAGGGTATAAGATGGGTTTCGTCTGCAGAGTCCTAACCACCCCCACTCCAGTCCTTTTCACTCAAGTGCTGCTCTCTCCTCCTGTCCACTTGCCTTCTGTTCATATTTCAGTTATTCTAAAGAAGCTTTATGAGTTTCCTGCACATGAATCTGAAAAACTGTAAGGTACAGCACAGGGTATTATTTCATTTGGTCTATTATTAAGATCTAACTATAAGGTTACTTCGTAACTTGATCTTGTTGGTGCATAGACGTTTAGTCAATGGCAAATGATGGCATTTATTACTTAGCTGCAAAGGAAAGGATTTATAACCTCGTCATAACATCTAGGAAGACTTTATTGGTCTAAAATAGCCAATGCACCACAAACTAGCTTTTATGATAAGGACAAATTTATCCCTTCATTGGTGAATTTAAAGACAGACCAGTCAAAGCAATATGTAGTATGCTTATAAAAAAAGGAAAAAAAAGTGCTATTTTGTGCTTTTATTCAGCTTTTTTATACACTATGGAAAGCAATGGTTAGAGCGGGTCATACATCAATTTATTAAAATGCTGGGTTTATATCCTAGCAGCTCACTAAATTATTTCAGGTGTAATCCATCTGAAACCAAGCCTTACAGCCTGATGTATTAAGCTTTTGATACGAAATGTTTTCCACCTAGTGCATCAAAATGTATTTTTAAAACATGATGATTTAGCTCAGTAACTGAATGTGGATATTAGTTTCTTTAAGAAAAGCAAGGCAGTTAATATTTTTGTACTTCAGCTGTCATTTTTTATTATGCTTTATTCTTATTTTTCACTTAGAATCAGCTGCTTTCACTATAGATCTAAAGCATACATTACACACACTTTCTAATACAGTCTATTAACATAGTTAGGCTGCAGCTATGCAACTAGATCCTGTTGATAAAAACAAAGAGTGGCTCCTAATAGTAAGGAATATTTCATAAATTTCCATTTCCAATGTAAAGAAAGAGGCATCTGTATTGCATATGGGATATTTTTACCATGAATTAAAGAACAATTAATTATGTGACAAATACAGCAGCTCATTTTGTTGCCTCTTCCAGGAGAATTTCCCTCCTTCAAAACAAATTATAACAACTGAACAGAACATCGTATTTCCTCATCCAAAACTAACTTGAATTCATATTCTCTGCTGCATCCTCTGAAATTAGACAGACTAGTCTCTATTTTTTTTTTTCTTCCTCGCACAGTCTTCTATTGCTAGCCATCTAACTTGTAGAGCGTTTATTCTCAAAAATCCTTAAACAAAGGTTTAGGTGAGTTAAAGTATTTAGAGGAAAACTTTAAGTACATGTTCAAGGAACTAATATCCATCAGGAACCATCAGCCTTTTACACCTTTCAATCTCTTACCTTCTCTCCTATTCTGTCCTGTATTGACGAACTGTATTTGAGTTCTGAATTACCCTGCAATGTTAGTGCTTGCAAGAATAATTTAAAGTAAAAAGCATGTGAGTCACAGTAAGAAATCTACATCCAAAGGACATTTGTCTAAACAGACAAAGATGGAAACAAACCTATGGAGTGATGGGGGAGCAACAATTGTGACAATACTAACTCTAAGCTTATATTTGCAAGTGATGTTCAGGCAAGATGTTTTCAAATACAGAATCAGTTTTTCTTCTTTGCTTCCTATCTTTTCATTGCTACCACCAAAAAAAACCTCAAACAAACACATCAAATTTCCCCCTCTCTCACCACAATCAAGCTTAGATTTTTCGGGACCTGTTTTTCAGATGGTTACTACTCATCCACAGAGCAATTTCATTCCAGTGAAATATATTTCCAGCAACGTACCTATTTATCTACTGTATGCATGTAGAAGAGGCTACAGCTATGTCCTGAAGGAATTGTGCTATAAGAAGAATAATCTGTTCACAGTCTGTAGACAGAACTATCATTTAATATTTGGAAAGCTGGAGAATGCTGCCTTCAGTGAATACTTAATGATTTTTACAGCACTAAAGGGAGGAGACTGAACACAGTCTGTAGGTTTTCAAGAAGTTTAGATCTGAAATACCTATTAAGTGCATTTATATTTATTTTTTGATTGCACAATAAATATTCCTGGACCTAATTTTATTTTAAGAGGAAAATAAAACACTTCTGATAAAGAACACCGAATTTAGTAACAAAAATCTGTACCCTATCAAAGTAACCAAATTATGTTTTGTTACGGCAGAATTTTTTTTTATAGTTCTGTTGTCTGTTCACCTGTAAAACAAACAGCCTAGGATCATATTCTAAGGAGGTCATTGAGCTATATTGGAGAGAAGTGGATGAATTTCTAAAAAGTAGCATACATATATTAGTAAAACTACAGATGTTCATGATATTTTTCATTATCGTGTTGTTATGAAAAGTTACTTCTTGATTATAGTTTATGGTAGTCTGAATAAAAAAACCAGTGAGCACCTTCTGAGGCAAGAAAAACACCAATGATGAACAGAGAGAACAGAATTTTGCTTGTAGAAAGTACTGAAAATGGAAACACAGATCAGTGTTCTCTATGCAAATGTTAATAGCACAGTAATAATAATTCAGCAGTAGGGTACTGAAATAGCTGAATTAATATTAACACAAACAAAGATTCATAAAATCTAGCTGAGTAATACAAATTATTTTACCGTACTTGCTGCAGAAATAAATAATGAACTTTTAGAGGTATGACTGATACATTTTTTTTTTTTATTTTTTCTTTTAAGTACACCAGGAAAGCGTATTTTTCAGAGTTTGCTTTTTATTTTTTTTTTACTTCTATCAGCTGTTTATTTCTAGCAACCTTTTCATTACGTTACTAAGTCATCTTTATGCCAAGCATATAGTCAGTATTTTCCATAAGGTAAGAAAATATAGTTTTTAAAATGCTAGCTTTTATTGTAAGGGGATAGAATTATAGCCTGAAGATGGCTGCTGTCGTGGTTCAAGCCCAGCCGGCAACTTGGAACCACGCAGCCGCTCGCTCACTCCCCCCCTTTTCCTTCCTCCCCCCGCTCCCGGAGGGATGGGGAGGAGAATCGAAGGAATGTAACTCCCACGAGTTGAGATAACAGCTCTCCAGTAACTAAGGTATAATACAAACCACTACTGCTACCAATAATAATGATAAGAGGAATAACAAGGGAAAAGGACACAACCGCTCACCACCCGCCGACCGATACCGAGCCCGACCCGAGCAGCGATCTGGGCCTTCCGGGTAACTCCCCCCAGTTTCTATACTGGGCATGACGTGCTGTGGTATGGAATACCCCTTTGGCCAGTTTGGGTCAGGTGTCCTGCCTCTGCTTCCTCCTGGCTTCCCCTCCTCTCTGGCAAAGCATGAGACTGAGAAAGTCCTTGGTCAGAGTAAACATTACTTAGCAACAACTAAAAACATCGGTGTTATCAGCATTGTTCCCAGACTGAAAGTCAAAAACACAGCACTGCACCAGCTACTAAGAAGGAGAAAAAATGACTGCTGTAGCTGAACCCAGGACAGCTGCTTTTAACAAAAATAAGAAGACCAAAACTATTCATGCAAGTGATCATGAAAATGAAAACAAGCATACAAACCCTCATTCTAGCAGTGTACTCAGGTTGTCTCTGAGAGTGTTTTCTAAAGAAATTATTGAAATTCCTGTCATTGTCCCTAGTGAGGACATGATCATGAGTAATGTTGTAACAATCCACATACACAAACATATCTGATGTTGCCAAAACTACAGCAGATGGTTTTAAGCATCAGTTCTTCTAATTTTAAAATGTCTATTATTTTTCATCTGATCCATAGTAATTATCTATTGAAAATGACTACTGTAGATATCTGTCAATGGTATGTCCACACAGGGGAAGGACATCGGACCTAAAATGTGTCAATGCAGTCCACAGGGGATTTTTCTTACCTGTGTTGCATTTAGCACCTTTCGGTGTTTCAGCATTTGCTTTCTGCATGAAAATTTTTCAACAAAGCAGAAGACCCAGACTACTTTTACTCCTACTTGAGTAGGCAGCTCTTCCATCTCCTCAATGTTATGATACTTAGGCTCTTGCATATAGCTCTTCCAGTTTCCTGATGCTGACATTTTATTAAGTATTATGACTGCCCCTCTACTCTGCTCTCATGAGACCTCACTTGGAGTATTGTGCACAGTTCTGGTGTTCTCAACATAAAAAGAACATGGAGCTGTTGGAGCAAGTCCAGAGGAGGGCCACGAGGATGACAAGAGGACTGGAACACCTCCTGTATGAAGACAGGCTGAGAAAGTTGGGGCTGTTCAG
>NW_009937069.1:7017-8181 GCF_000696875.1 Nestor notabilis
GGTTGGAACTAGATGATCTTAAGGTCCTTTCCAACCCTAACTATTCTATGATTCTATGATTCTATGATTCTATGATTCTATGATTCTATGACTTGTGCTAAGTGTGGATTTGTCAGCCATTCCCCTGATTACACTAAATATGAGACAGAACTGAGACTTCAGCCTACTTGCATCAATACTGGCTTGCATCAGTACTGGCACTGCAGACAGTATGATTCTGATGTGATTCTCCATTATCACAGATGCAGAAAATTAAATTCTCTATATGACTGGGACTTCCTTGGTTCTTCTGAAATTTAGCCAGGATGTCCTGCACTTCTACGGATTTCTACTTGTGATTGAAAGAAGGTATTTAATCCTGTAATTAGAATATTCTCCTTTCTAGTTCCTGTGTTGCACTGTGTCTTAAGCACCTTAAGCTTTGTAATCCTAAGGGACTCCACCTGGATACTTGGAGACCCTCACTTTCAGCCAACCCTGTACTCTGCCTTTTACTTGCAACTGCATACCTTTCAGCTAAGTTGCTGTATTAGATTTTTATTCCTTTTTTTTTTTTTTTTTTTGCTATTAGTCTCATGCAGTTTTTCTTTTTCTGTCATTTTTATGGACTTACTTTTTCAAAAGTTGATATTCCTATTGTGGGTGTACAGGAATATGTACAGGATTAATTTCTATTATTCTTATCACTTCTCATGGGAAGTGACTGTCACTGGGATGAGGAATCCTCTTCCTGCCCCTCACTCTTCTACTTCTTTCTGTAGATCTTATTTTGTACTAGAAGAAAATGAAGACTCAATGGATGACAAAGTAGGTAATTGCCATCTAAATATAAGCCTATCGGTAATATATGTGCAGAGTTTAGCATCACATCAGAATGCGATTTTTGCACCTGATCAAAGCATCTTCCATCACCAGTAACATCATAATGGGGACACCCCCCCCTCCCCCAAGACTTTGGGCAGGATCCTGTAAAAATTACATAATTACTATCAGAGAAGTATTATGAGGCTATCGCCTGCTGCACTTGAGAGGACCTCCAAAGGACTGCACTCATATGGGAGAACCCTGACACTTCAATTCCTTGGTGGCTGTTGAGGACAGTTTTCCTTTTCTCTTTTTTCCCGTTCCTTTTCTCTTTCCCTTTCCCTTTTCCCCTTCCCTTCC
>NW_009937069.1:8212-23387 GCF_000696875.1 Nestor notabilis
CCTCTCTCTTGTTTTTTCTCCCAAAGTCACTTCTACTATTAAGAATCAATGTATGACATCACCCGTACAGCCTGCAGATTTTTTTTTTGTACATGTAAGCCTGTCTCAACGTGTTCTCTGCAATGTGAAGCATTGGAGTGAAGGGGGTATAAAGGTGAGAAGAGTAAGATAGGACACATCCACACACCCCAGCCAGAGGTAGAGCATAAAGATCCCACAAAGAAACTACAGTAGCTGTATACATTTAGAGACCATCCTAAAAGAGAAGGGGAAGGGACCTTGGAACCCCACAAACACAACCTGGGAGGTATTCAGGTACCTGGACATTGGTGTCTAGAGCTATATGAGGTGCAAGCATCCTGACTGACTGCCAGAAAGGCAAGGAAGCTGTTGTAAACTTTGCCGAGCTTACCCTGTGTGATGTCTTGAATAAATAACTAATAGCCTCCAGCATAACATGAGATGTATATATTTAATTCTGTGAAGTTCTCCTCATGTGATGTAGACACATGACCCATACCAGCCAGGGGTACTGGGAGGCAGTAGAATTCCACTATGCAGCTGAATTTCTTGCAACCCTTAAGTTATGAGACTACAGCTTCTTAACAAAGCCCTTAACAAAGCTCAAGGTAATCTCCCTGTATGGTCCTTGCAAGACCAAGTCAAAACATGGTTTACTTTCAAGATGAAGCCTATGTCATGAAAAATTTTAACAAATAAGTTACAAGTGGAAGAGTTTTCAGGACATACTGTTGCTGTTTACTGAGTAATAGTGGTTATAAATATAATCAAGGCAGGTGGCTTCCCACTTCGCTTCTGCACTTTCATCTTTCATTTAAAATTACGTTCATGTGTAACCAATAATGTAAGCACAGGAAATTTCAAATTCATGTCCATTTATTAATTTCATAATGATTAGAACTATATTATCTTGATGAAACCTAGAAGTTAAGTTTGGCAATAAAAATGTAGACAATTTTTTAGGGAATAAAACTGTATTATTAAAAAAAAATGGGGAGCAGCATCAGCAGGGAGTGGTGTCCATTGGGAGAGGCATCACTAGTTTGCACAGCAGTTCATGCAGAAGGGCACATGGGAAGGGCTACTCACCCTGCTCACCCATGGGCTTAGGCTGCAGCTCTGATGGTCACCCCTGCTGGCTGGTGGCTGTGCAAGCCTACCCAGCAACTAGAGGTTTCCAGGGAGTTAGAAGCATGGTAGTAGAGACCAGACAAGGGTTGCACTCTGCAGCTGCCCAGGAATCAGCCATCTGGTAGTCTGGAAGAGCATACACCCCCATGCTGGGTGCAGAAGACTGGACCTTCACCACCTGTACAAGGTGTGCTTTGGTGAAGTCACTTAAGAAGCAGGTGAAGGACCTGCACGAACAAATTAGCAGGCTATGCTGTATTGAGGAGTGGGGGGTTGGAGAACAAGAATTTGAGTATTATCCAAGACTTTGCTACAGGGTCCTGTGGCAATGACCTCCAATGACTATCGAAGTGCTTCAACAGTGAACAAACAGGATCCTGGAGTATGAGGGGTCCTGGTAGACTACAAGCTGAAGGCTGCATCCAAAGAGGCATTACTAGCAGATATAGAGACATGGTCATCCCACTCTACTCAGCATTTGTCAGGCCACACCTGAAGTACTGTGTTCAGTTCTGGTCCCCACAATTCAATCTATCTACATAAAGAATGCATTCGCCTATCTGTAATAAAATAAGTTTAGTTTTACCATCTCTTATACTAAAAGCTAGCTGTCTCCTGTAACGGAAGTGCTCACTGACAACAATGAATATTCAGTTCTGCAAAACTTTTCCCTTATGAGTATAAGCTTTTTAATTCTGATATCTTGAATACATTGTAATGATGAAAAACAATGAGTTTCAGCTGTTATGTTTTTATTTGCCATCTGGTTTGTCTCTTTGACATTGTTTTTTGAGGTATGATTTTTTTGTCCCCAAATAAAGGTCAAAACTTTATCCAGAATAGATTTTCTATATTAACGTACTCTTTCATTTGTAATTGAGGTTTTTTTTTTAGACCTCTTTTTAACAAACATACACTTTATCAGGACTACTGTTTGATATATTATTAGTATCCAAACTGCTTTCTTGGGGTCAAAACTTAACTCCTGATAAACACTGATGTAGTAACATTTTCACTAAGCTAGCCAGTGCCACTAAACACAGCCTCCATGTCACCCTGTCTTCTGTGCTTCCAGGTCATAGAATCACTTTACTACAACGTAGAAATAAGCTCAACCTACTTCTTGCAAAGCTTGGTTCATACTGGTTTAGATGGAAGGGAACAGTTTGCTTTCTTAAGATTCCATCGGGCAAGTTAAACACTCACTTTACACTCACACAGTTTACTCACTGCTATTCAGGCACACCCTTTTAAAGCAAATTAATACCTACTGTGTTACCAAAGACAGACAAAAAAAAAAGTACCCCCAAACCCACAGCTGCCTTTGCTCCAGGATTTCAGAGATTCCTAAATATTCTACTGAATGCCTGTCAGAAGTTGAAAAATGAAATTATGAAAATATCTTCTTAACCTGCAGCATAGTGGAAAGCACTGGAATCTAGGTTTCCTGTTTCTGGTTTATGCTGCTACTTTTTAAAATACTGTCAAAGTGATAAAAAACACCACTAGTACCACCACATATGCCATGAAGCAGGGTGTATCTAAAAGAGGTAGTGAAAAGTCTGTAATGAAAGGACAGTTTAGCTTCTCGGGATCAAAAGACATGTCTCAGTGACTGAGAAAAACATATTCAGCTTCCTATAGAAATCAATACAAAGTGAGTGACTGAACAGTTGGGGGTATAAAGCCTTTGTTAAATTTGGGCCAAAAGGTAACTGGAAAATAGGAGCTCTAGAATCTGTTTCTCAGAGCTAATGTCCTCCACTCAATCTAGTAAAAGGGGAAACCAATACTGTAAATGTTGTTTTCCAACACATAAATAAAATCAACTCTACATATTCTTTTTCATTATGAATACACTAAAAGAGACTACAGTCAATAGTTGAAAGAGTGATACTTCAATCAGTTGGTCTCTTTATAGTGATATGTGAGAGTCTAATGAGCAAACCCACCACGTTTTACTAACATTTAACTGGTTAATGCATATAAAAGTCACTGGGTAATTACCGTATCATAGGTACCAAAGGAAAACTTCGTGAAAAATGTGTCTGAGAGTTTTAAGAACATGGTGTTAGGTTAAATCCGTGTTTGACTTACTGAGGAACTTTTTGTCAATATAAACAGGTTTTTTCTTTTGGCAAAGTATGTAGAATGTTACTAAAATGTTTCAAATTTTCCCTGGTGCATTTCTGCCATATTTGTTTAACTTAAAGAATGGGGAGAAAAAAATTGAACATTAAATCACCAGTGAGTTCACAGAACAACTACTACCTTGCAGTACTTTAGACAGGCAGATGGATGAAAATGTTGCATAGGTCTGACAATGAAATATACCTTCCACTCAAGCTGAAAATCATTAAGACCCATATAGTATTTCCTTTTGTGCTTAGTATAGTTATGAGGATTTACCTTTTCATTCTAATTCAAATTTATAGTTTTGTATCATGGCATTAATAACCCTCATCATTATAGAATACAGAAAATAAAGTAAAATCATAATACAAAGTAACTGTTTCAAAATTCTCAGCATCTTTGTAATTAATGTTTGCATTCAGCTTTCTTAAAAATCCCAGAATAAGTTCCAAATCGAAGATCTGTATGCATGCAGTGGTTTGTACATATATATGCAGGTAACACAGATGCTGAGGAAGCATTAAGGCAGATAGCTAGGGTAAAGATCTTTAAGAGATAGCAGATTAGAGCAATTTTTCATCCTGAACCATTTTTTAATGAATACCCAATACTGAGTCCCAGTTTATTCAGCGTTTAATTCAGTGTGGTTAATTACTTTAACCAGTGTTTCAGTTAATTAATTAGAAATAATTAGTCTAATACATGCTTCTTCTTCTTTTCTTTTTTATTTTTTTCCCCAGAAAGCTATACACTGTAATGTAAGGTTTATTGTATCATTACAAAGCATAATAAAAGTGCATCATTATAAGGGTTTGAAATATATGTTCCCCTCATCTTCCTTTTGCTCCTGAATATTCTTAATAAAAATTAGTTTGCTTGCTACCTAACTTCCAGCATTTAAAAAAGCATGGATTCAGCTTAGTTGCTTAACAATAGGTGTTTAGTGCAATTTCAGATGCTTAGTATGTTCGCGACCTCTGGGTAAGGTAGGAAGATACAACACAGGATCTGCAGCTACAAAGGATCAGTTCCCATTTCAGCCAGCAGTTGAATGCCAGATAAGATTCCTCTGAAAACCTCGACTGGCACAGAAGGTACAATTATGCAATTAGTATGAACCCTTGGAGTCAGACATTTCATTTCCAATTTGCAAATAAATTTAGGTATCTAAGTATATGTATCTACTTGGTAACTAGCCATTTAAACTCCCATTACAGTCAATGGAGATCTAGTTAATAATTCCTGTAAAACCCAGAGGCAATGGCTTGCCTTCTTAAATATTCAGGTGGTATCAATAGCTTCCTCAAGGCAAGCTAGTTCATGGGAAGGAGACATTAAGTTGCAAGCTAGGCAACTGTTCCGCTGAGATCCTGGAACAACTGTAGAGACAAGTTACTGTTAATTATAATCTATTGCTTTGATTTGTTTCCCCTCTTGTAAACAGTTTTCAATTCCCATTACCACAAAATTAAATGTTTTCAGAATAAATATTAGTTTCACTTTGATGTTCTCCAGTGTTTAAAGTAAGCACAGTATATCTGATAACTTGGTTGTGTTCTTCTCTGCACAAATTGCAAAGATTTTCTGGATGAAGTCTGAGAATTTAATTGCTACCAAACTACAGTTCAGAATGTGTGCTATTATTATCAAGTGTCAAGACTGAAAGGAGTCCTCTCTTCTCTGTTCCCAGTTTTGCATTCACATTTGTTCTGTGGAAGATGGCTGGTGGACAGCCCACAGCTTTGCACTTTGTATAGTACTTTGACTATTTTTTTTTAATGGGAATCTAAATAAAACTAATAATTATATCAAGTTAAAGTTACATAGAAAACCTGGGACAGAAGAGGAAAAGATACCCATACCATAATGATCAGTCAAACCTCTAAAATAATAATCTGTGGCTGATACATGGCAGTTTAACAGATACAATCAGAGACAGTCCTCACCAGCTGTACATTTTCTGCATTAAAAACAGAGCAAGCTGCAGAAACATTAATCATGCACTCTCTTTTTCATATTCCCATTACTTTCATATAAGACGAATGCGATACTTCCACTGTATGAATCTGTAATCTGTTTTTCTGCTGATTTCAGCATGCCAAATAAATATTTGTTTTCACAGTAACTTTGAGAGGAGAAAGAGTACATTAGTTTTAAGAGCATTTCCAATGTCTGCAGGTAATGTTTTCATGTAGAACATAGTACATGTGACTCTGCTTGATTTTTGTTTATCTTTGATTGCTAGAATGTTAACTAGAAGGAAAAATCTTGACCTGTAATTCTTGTGACCAAGTTTATAGAAATCCTCTTGGTAAAACATAAGATTACAGTCAAGGCTGAGCTTCCCATGATCCATCTGTTTTTTTCTCCAGTCATCATTGCTCCCAGCATGTACAGGACCACTTCTTTCATGTTCTCTTCTCCTACCCCTTTCTATATGCCACAAATAAAAAAAAAAAAGAAAGGAACTTCCCAAGGCAGTGCTAATATTCTTGCCATCTTTCCTAACATATTCATTTTAATGATTAGTCCAGAACTGTGCCAATACTGAGCTTTTCCATGCACTACACTATCTCCATGTGAATGCTATCATATACAGTAATACAGAGGTATATATGTAGACAGGCTATATGTGAGTTTGATCAAGTATCAGTTACAAAATGAGAACAGCAAAATGGATATTTAGCTTTACCCCTTTTGTCATGCCTGACTGATATATCTCCATACAGCCTACAGAGTGATGGAAAGTTAATGTGTTATTTACCTCTCAGCACTGAATCTTTGCTAGGCCAACACATCACAGTGCTGCTGCACAGCTGCCATTCCTGACATACTGATGATGTATGTGCTCAAAGGTATGAAATTTTTGAGTTAATACAAGCTATTAGTGAACCAGTGCTGCTACAACTTGATTTCTGATTGCTGACTTGCCAAACAATTCCATGATATTCAAGAAAAACATTTTTTTTTTTAAGGCAAACAAATGGTATAATATTACTTCCACAATGTAATATTCTCTTGGCTTAAATAGTTAAGATAACATTTCACTGAAAAGAAATGTTAATGAAAGAAGAATGTGACAGTGCAATTTGCTTACAATTTCTCTGAAGATACGAATGAGATATCTCATGTCATACTATAGTGGATGACAGTAATGGCAGTAACAAACAACAATAAAAATAACAACAGCATCATTCCAATTTAACTAAAATGTTACTTATAAATAAAATATAGAAATTATGAAAATAATATATATCAACAGATGATAGCTATTGCTCTAACAATGTAAGTAAAGAAAAATTGGATGTTTACAGGTGTAAAAAGATTCCTTTATCCTCATCTCCCATCCTTAAAGGATATATGCCAACTTCATGGTCCCTCAAGTGAGTTTCTGATTTTGTTGGTTTGTTTTGTTGTTTCACCTCTAGCCGAAACCCCATGCAAATCATCATTTAGGTTCAGTTAAGTTCATCACAGTAGGGTGTCTTGTGCCATTTGAGATGGTGCTGAACTAAACAGTACAGGCACAGATTCATCAATTATATAAAACTGGAGGGGCACTGAAGTGATGATATCCCATGTAGTATCTGTCAATTGCATATCAATATATCAGATATTCTTGATTATCTTCAATTACAAGAGATGCCTATGTCTACGCAATTGCCGCCTACCACATCCTGCAAAATCAGGAACTGAACCTCATTCTTGAAGTCAAAGCAAGATAAGTATCACCTCTGACACCTGGTAACTTCATAAGTCATAGTAATGTGAACATCATGGAGCATAGGAAGTATGAGTACATGTCCTGGGTTCAGCTACAGCAGTCATTTTGTCTCCTTCTTAGTAGCTGGTGCAGTGCTGTGTTTTTGACTTTCAGTCTGGGAACAATGCTGATAACACCGATGTTTTTAGTTGTTGCTAAGTAATGTTTACTCTGACCAAGGACTTTCTCAGTCTCATGCTCTGCCGGGGAGGAGGGGAAGCCAGGAGGAAGCAGAGGCAGGACACCTGACCCAAACTGGCCAAAGGGGTATTCCATACCACAGCACGTCACGCCCAGTATAGAAACTGGGGGGAGTTACCCGGAAGGCCCAGATCGCTGCTCGGGTCGGGCTGGGTATCGGTCGGCGGGTGGTGAGCGGTTGTGTCCTTTTCCCTTGTTATTCCTCTTATCATTATTATTGGTAGCAGTAGTGGTTTGTATTATCCCTTAGTTACTGGAGAGCTGTTATCTCAACCCGTGGGAGTTACATTCCTTCGATTCTTCTCCCCATCCCTCCGGGAGCAGGGGGAGGAAAGAAAAGGGGGGGAGTGAGCGAGCAGCTGCGTGGTTCCAAGTTGCCGGCTGGGCTTAAACCGCGACAACCACCTACTGCACACTGAGACCTACACAAATTCTTATGTTTCTCTCCAAATCATTTAAAGTACAGAAAAGTACCACCCTTGACATCAGAAATTAAATGATTCACTTAACAAGATCACAAGAGTTCCAACATCTACCAACTTCATTGGTATAGGTAAGTATGGAAGTAAATTATACAGCCAAATGACATGTTTGCAAACCCATTATGCTGTGAAGCCAAGATTTGCTTTCAGCTACATTACCAGAGGTCAGTAGTAACACTTTTGGCTTAATAATCCTACAGATGTGACAGATAATAGGTGATATAACTGGGAACCCTGTGTATTCTGCACATTTAAGGCCCTATTTTATTTGAATCTTAGTTTTAAAAAATAGATTCAGGTAATTCTTCAAATTCAGTTCATTTCACTGAAGATCAAAATTGCTCTTGTGTAGTGATTGCTTTCCACAATTTTTCTTACAAACTTATACAGTTTTAAAGAAAAATTCTCAAATATTTATCAATTTCTTCAGTACAGAAATTAAAACCTGGATGTCTCTGTATCAATCCATAAATGCATTGACAAAATGTTATGTATTTTCAGCGTATTCCTCTCAGATCACATCATGAGCGTAAAAAAGCTATAAACAGAAATAGTTCTGGGCTATAAAGTCTTAGGTAATTTTTGTTAAGCTTAATGTAATAATGATTCAAAAGCTGCTGTCTAATGCACTAGAAATTCAAAGGAACAAACCAGAGTGCAAAATACTACTGTTAAAATAACTGCATAGTTGATATTCAAATACATAGCACATGTTTTTGCGCTTCTCAAAATCAAATTCATTTCACTATGGTGCTCCTGGGTATGGTAGATTTTCAAAGAAATAAAAGATTAATTTTTTACATGCTAATGTAGCACGTATTGGAGAATTGTTCGTCTTGACTTCTGGGAACATTTAGTACTTTGGGGTAGATACTGTTACATCTTTGCTTTAGTTACTATTAACCATTGTTCAGAGAAAGGAAAAAGCTGAATTACAAAGGCTATTATCATTAGACCGAGAAGAGAGGATTATTACTGTGCTTTACAATACCATGTTAAACTAAATTTTCCATGTATCACCTTCCCAAAATTATTTCACCAGGACCTTAAGGAGAAGGAACAAAACATTCAGCTTTAAATCCTTTGCAAGACTTCAGCTTGAGAGCTCCTGCTTGTTGGAAAACCTATTTGTTAGGGGATTTCAGTTATTATGCTGTATCTTATGGGAAAGGACAGCCACTCAGTGGATCAGGTGATACAAATTTAAGGTAGAACAAGCGAGCAATCATCCTCTTCTAGCTTCATAATTTTGTTGTTAAACTCTACAAAGTCTTACTGACTTCATATCACAACAAACTATATACTGGGTTTTATGTCCTGCAAGTAAAAAAGTTTATATAGTAGATCAGAGTTCCTGTCGTCTATGTGGTTCCCCAGCACCTAGATTAGAGACTGCAAGAAAAGTCCAAGAATGTACACTCAAGTTAAAGAGTTTGTGGTCAAATACAAACAGCAGTTTTGATTCAGAACATAAAGGCTAGGAAATGTTAGTGTGAAAGTACATCACCTTTTTCCAGATCTTATCCAGTAATGTCAAAAAAAGTTGTAAAAGAGGCCTTTAAGCATGACGACGTACTTTTTCTTAAATCACAGAAAAAATGATAAATACTGCATAAGAGTAAAGAAAAGGCAAAATAAATACTATATAGCAAAAATAGAGCAGAACCACGAAAGCATGTCTATGTTTATCATAAGGGCAGGAGGGAATAGAAGCAGGTGAATCCTGAATTTTGTATTGGAAGACACACTGTATGACATTCACATCAGACTGCAAGTTTCCTTAATATGTTCACAATGATCAGATTTAGACTTCTGATAATAACAGAAGCTCACTTAGTTATTGAAAGTCTCCCATGACTATTCACTACAAATACATGTTTTTTTTTTTATTGAAAGAAGCATATTATATGTAATACATCAAAACCTGTACAGTCTACATGAACATAATAACTGAGAACACAACTGATAGATCCCCCTGTGTAAGCAAATCCTGTTCAGTAATTCCTTAGAGCAATATACAGCAATGAGGGAAGCATATCAATTTGCTCTTGGGAAACACACAGGTATCATAATTTAATTAGTAGTTCTGGGAAAGGATTGATTCCTGTGTCACAGGGAAAAAGTAGACCTGCTACTAAGTGGGGCAGAGGCCTTGGTGACACAGGACATGAAAAAGGTGGAAAGTCTTCTTTGTCTTAGTCTTCATTAACAAGACTGCCCTTCTATAATCCTGGGTACCAGAGACCAAAGGGAAAGTCTTGAGCAAGGCAGATGAATGCTTGGTAGAAGAAAATTAGATCAGGGAATACTTAAGCAAACTGGACATATGTAAGTCCACTGGCCCTGGTGGGATCTAAGACAACGTACTGAAGAGCTGTCTGATCTTAATCTTTAATTTCTTTTTTTTCTCCCCCCATATTTTATTTTAAATGTTATTATGGGTATTGAACATCATTGTTATTTATTGTCATACAGGTCTTTGACTACACAATGAAAACTGTCTTTGCCTGTGGTATCTAAAACATACAGCTATCAAAAAATAGATATTGAAGGTAAGGAGGTTACTTGTTTCATGTGTTATACCTTGTGCTCCCTCTTCATGGATATATACACAGGTCACCTTGAAGATCTGGTCAGAAGCAATGAATTTTGAGGAGGAATTTGGAGAACAGAAATGGGATCTGCAGGCAATTTTGGCATGGATATTTGGAGATGAAATGCCTTAAGCATTTTGTTTTCTTTTACAAGCAGTGCTGGGTGATTGGTTTAACAGCAAAGATGTAGGGAGGCAGAAATTATCACCTTTTTGTTTTCTTTATTTCTACCTTGCAATTTTTCACCTAAGTTTAACTTCAATAAATCAGTCACAAGTTGAATTGCTGACCAGATGATATCAGAGGTTTTAGAGACCTTTCAGTGTTTGGAAAATACAGAAGGAAGTGTTGAGGTATTGCTGGAAGGAAACAAATTAAAAATAACAAAAAAAGCAAGCTTAGTGTTAAATGTGAGATACTGTCACGAGCTCAGATCTGAGCAATCAAAACAGTGAACTGAAGTATAGAGTTGAAGGAAAGAATTATATGATTGTAGGAAGAATATGCTGGTGAATCAGAGACATGAGGAGTTGATTGGAATATTCTCTTTAGTGGCCTGATACTTAGAAACAGATATCAGAATAAAATATATATGACGTGCAAGGTTTAATTCTCTAAGCAAGCATTTAGATGCTTTTATAACTTTTTTTCACCACTCAAAAAATTAATAATAATAATTAAAAAAAATAGTTAAGGTTTACTTTTGTATACACACTCAAGGCAGCTGAACCCTTAACTCCATTTAGAAAAATGAAGCCACATGTAAAAATATTGTAGTAGCCAATATTTTAACAAAGAATTCCACTAAAATATTTCCTGATAAAACCTCAAAATTTCTAGAGTGAGCTACAGAAAACATTCTTCAGTTCTAAGTGCATCAAACATGGGTTTTGACGTGGAGCAAAATAAAAACATATTAACTAAAAATATTGATTCTCAATTTTAAAAGAAAAAAAATATCAGGTTCCAAATTGGTAAAATAGAATTATCTAAAATGTGAAATTTTTTTGCATACTTAAGAGGTAGTAAACTCACATTTACAAATAGTTTACCGTTTTCACTGTAAACTCCTAGAACATTTGCAGTGGCCTGCATTTTTTTGATGTAGTTACACAACACAGGAATCATCTGAATGCATGTAGCTGTCTGTGTCTCACCTAGACTCCCAAACTGCCTTTGCAAACAACTGAGATAAACAGGCACTTCTAGGGCATGGATCACCACACTTTAGACTCCTAAAATAGGTCAGATTAATTGTGCCTTAAAATAAAACTCTCAAACCCTCCCATTTTATTTCTGTTGAAACACATGAATCTTTACTGATGCTTTTTATTTCTTCAATTTTCCATGCAACTTATCTAATTTTAATGAAGAATTAAAGTATATAATGTATCTAATACAGCCTTGTACCAGTGGTCTCAGGGAGGAAGTAGGGATACAAAATTATTCCTTGACAGCATATAGTACTTATGACAAACTAGTGTGTTTCAAGGTTAAAATTAAAAAAAATAATAATTTCAGGGATTTAAAATATTCCCTATGTACCTGTCAGAATATTTGTCAGGAGTGATTTAATATATTTAAGATGGAGATAGATCCAATTAAAAAAAAAATAAAAATAAATAAGAACAAACAGAAAAATCACTTCACTTTCTCCTTTCAGATTTGTGGCTGTAATCATGAATTACTTGTATCCTAATAATACTCTGTGCTCCATCTAACTATTGCTAATGATTGTTTTTGAATGATTGTTTTTGAGCTATCATAATTTGTCTTTAGTAATTGGAAAAGTTTATCAGAAGTTGACATTTATGTCATTTACTGTAGTCAGTGTTTCACATAGGAAAGCACGTATCATTTAAGAAATGTGACTTGCTTCTCTCTTAACCACTGTGGTAATGATATCTAATTTCATGTAACAGGACACATACTGTGCGGAATATATTGAACAACACTCTGTAGCTGTCTTCTTACATATGGGGTTTCACAAGAGTTAAAAGGAAGTCAGTCTACTTTCCTAACTTTGGTTAGTAATTTTTATTTCACCATGTCTGGATTGTGATGTACCTTAAAAGCTTTATCCATACTTTATCAATCAAAGGTTTTGAAAATTTGTAAATAATGGAATTCTGGTTCCTCAGTGGTTCAGGTATTCAGAATTCCCTGTTCCAAGTCATTAAGTGCTATTTTTTTTGTCTGAATGTACTGATTAGTTAGAAAAGGTGTAAAAAGAGAGTCTGACAAAGAGTTCTTCATCGCTTATGTTTCTGAGGAGAGTCCAGATCCGTGTTAAAATAAAGAGATTATGTGCATATATTTATATCCCCTGAATTTTTTCTTGTTTTATTCTGTCTTCATGCCGTGTTTCAGCAAGTGTACTGAAAGCCCTACGGCATTTATTAATAACAGTTCATATTTTACCCAATAATTTCATCTAGATTTGTACAGTATCTTGTTAATGCCATGTATCTAAAATATTCGTATACATTTAATATATATATGTGTTCACTCATATTTATTTGTGAGGGGAAAAAGAAAAAAAAAAGTATGTTTACTTCTTGTACAAATTCTTTTTCAAACAGAAGTCTTTGTTACAGGGCACAAGTACTTCCCAGATAGTAACAATTCTACCCAGAAAACAACAAATGTTATCACTAGTTACATAGAAATTGCTTAGGTAAAAACAAGAGAAGAAAAATCTACTAAATACATTAAATTATTGAGTGCAATGCAGCTTACTTTTCAATTGTCAGAAATGAAACACAGAAAAAAATTAATCTTTACTTTCCAGTCTGTAATTACCAGTTTATCATATATACTGAATGGAAAAATAGCAATCCTATAATAAGAGTAAGAATGTAATAGAGGAAATTTTGTGATGTGAGAAATCTGCCTCATTTTCTTCTGCATCAATTTCAGTGCATTAGTATAAAGCAGTGCTCATAATAACAAACATTTCTTTATCAACCATTGAACACTGCATGCAATTGTCTGGAAATGTGGATTAGCAAAATGCAAACATACACAACAATCCAGAGTCCTTCTACAGAGCAATCATAAACCACAAGTGAAAGCAAACATGCAGTTAATTTCCAAGAAATATTATGCAGTCCATTCTTAATGAATTAATTTGTTCAGCCAAGACGAAGTTTCAGATTTTGGAAGCAAGATGATATGATACCTATTATTAATAGTATATTAACAATTTTATTTGCTGCAGTCAGGCTGGGCTTAGTCTTTTTTTATTCTTCATTTGGTTAGTTAGTTCACTGTTCACCTACTTTATGTATTCGAACTCACAGGATTCCTGGTTTTTTTTCTCCCACCTACTTTATGTATTTGAACTCACAGGATTCCTGGGTTTTTTTTTCTCCTATCTCCCATCATGTCCCAACTCAGATTCAAATCATAGTAGCAATGGTTTTTATAGGTTGTTGTAGAATTAAGGAAACTGTAAAGTGCTGTATGTTGTTCTGTGTTTTCTATGTTTCTTCTCAAAGACCCATCGTTTGGTATAATTAGAAGATATACTTTTGGAGAATCTGAAAATTGCTTTTGAGAAATGACATGAAAGAAAATTAAAACTCATAATAAGGTGGGTTTATTTTCCTGAACACTTGTAAATTAGCTTGTCTTCAGGCTGTGAACTGGAGTTCATTTAAGTATTTATGAATGCTTCTTCTTTTGTCTAAATTTAGCTAAATTGAGTAGAAGAACTAATTTATACATCGTTTTAAACCTACAAAACAAACTAACAAAATTTTGCTTAGGTGTGGTGGTTTTTTTTACAGGGTTTTGATTTTTTTTTGTTGTTCCCTACCCCCACTAGAAACAGACACCTAACATAAATTAGGTAAATATGCCTTAGAAATGCCTATTCCCCTCTATTGGCTACAGAAGAAGCAAAAAGACTTGAATCTCACTGTTAATGCAAAGAAAATTTAATTCTGTAGTTTGACTTCAACAAGGAAAATCCCTGAATCTCTATGTCATTCTGGGTAAATTTCTTGTTAGTTGTTTTGGCAAAATTGAAATAACTTTCAACTACAACATTCCCATCCTGAAGTTGTGCTTTAACAGACAGATTACTGGTACTTGGATCTAGGAGTTTCAGATTCAACAGTTTTGTAGTGTTCCAACAAAAGAGAAGTCCCTGGAAAATTCCATTTTTTCCTTAGCACTGCTTCTGTGTGTGTATGCATACACATTCATAACAGTTAATTTCCATAAATACATGATATCATGAATTTTGGCTTAAAAAAGGTAAGACTAAAGAAATGTACTGGCACTTGTAACAAAAACTAATGGTTTTTTTTTTTATTCCAACCTCAACCTCCACTTTAATTTTTTCTTTCTTGACATCGAGGACTTGTAATCTTTTGAAATGATTATTTATCATGATTTACCACTCAGTATAATGCATAATGGTTTAAGTTTACCTTATTTCTGTTTAAAAGACAAAAAAAAATGGTAACAACTGTATTGTATCTGTGGAAAATTAACTTCTGTCATGTTTCATTCATTGTGACACCTTGAAAGGCACCTCTACAATTATGAATGAATTTAGATAACGCACTATTAGATAATGTCACCTAATCCTCAGTAAATATTCCTGTAGTTCTTCTTTGAAATAAATTATATCTGAAACATTACTTTTCATATATTTTATACTATTTGTAAAGAACCTCAACAGATTCTTTGTACAGCTGAGCTGACTTTACATTTTGTAAGTGTATTATGTAGTGGTAGCATTTTGTCCTCATCAGTTAAAACAACCTTTGCCATTTTATTTATAACTTGGCTTTTTAACCAGTTGACAGGATACCAGAAAACATTTATAAGGCATTCCT